>NC_035436.2:27029853-27162353 GCF_002127325.2 Helianthus annuus
TTGAAAATATCTTTTTGTTTCTAGTCGAATTTATTAAACTTTCCTTATGAGGTAGAAAATACCCATCAAATACAGTGTTATCATTTAATTTCTTATAATTTATTACCATTCTAGGTTTACCTCTTGTAACCTCAGCGTGTTTTCTTACTAAGAAGGCAGGAGAGCTGTGTGGGCTATGACTAGCTCTGATCAACTGGGTATTATCAGTTCTTAAAAGAAATTTGTTAGGTAATAGGAAATAATAAAACTTTTGGCAGCTTCTAATAACTGCTAGTAATTCTTTTTCATTAATATGATATCTTGTTTCAGTGTCACTAAAATTCCCTGAACAATATCTACAAATGCTTTCACCAATTTTTTCTTCTTCAGAGTTATAATCTATCCTTTTAAGTATCCCACTCCAATAATATTCTGAAGCATCAGTTTCTAAAATTAAATCATCATTTTCTTTGGGTAATTGTAATTTTGGTAACCTTTTACAATATTCTTTTATCTTTTTTACTTGTTCTTCTAGACCTTTATCAAAAGTAAATACTTTATCCTTTTTAAGAAGAGCTTGAAAGGGTCTTCTTAAAGCTGCAAGATTTTCTATAAAATCAGAAGCATAATTTAATATCCCAAGAAAACTTTGAACTTGTTTTTTATCAGTCAATTTATTTGGGAAGGCAGTTATTTTTTCCAAAATATGGCTTTGAAGTTCTATCCCCTGGCCATCTATCTTCATTCCCAAAAAATCTATAGTTTCTTGTAACAAACTAGTTTTTTTTTTTTTTCTGAAAGAGCTAATCCATGTTTCATACATAAATCTGTAAAAATGTCAAGATGTTTTAAATGTGAATTAATATCATCTGATAGAATTAGGATATCATCTATATATACAAAAATAAAGTCATAGTTTCGAAATATAATATCCATTTTTCTTTGAAATATTTGAGGAGCATTTTTTAATCCAAAATTGTAACGGGTTACTTGTATAACATTGTTTTAACTTATCTTTTATGTTTTCTATATGGTTATCCAATCTTCTTAGATTTACTTGATAATCTAAGGGTTCTCTTAAGTAATATTCCAAGACCGGTATCCCTTTTTCTAATTTTGGATTTTGTTTGTATCCAATATCACCACGCTGGCTTGCGTGTGTTGTAAAGTTAATTGGAAATTTTCTTCCATATGCATTTTTTATTCTTTTAACTACTATCAAATGATGACATGGTGTTTTTAGTATAATTTGGTAGGCTACTATATCAAAAGTAATTTTGTTAAATCTTTCTAAAAAATCATTTCCTAATAATACATCTGATCCAGAATTATAAAAGTAAAATGGTGGACATTTAACCATGTATGATCCAATTATTATTATTGGATTTTTTATTCCTCTTTTTAAGGGAACTATAGTTTTTGAAAAGCTAACTCCATTACATGGTGTTAAATCCTCATGATATTCCTTTGGAAAACAATCTGGTTTACATATACACAATCCTGAGCCACTATCTATATAAGCAGGAAAGTATTCAGCTTTGTAATCTTTATAAGTAATACCTATTGGGATGTATATGCTTTTAGGGCTTGTCATTTAGGTATGTAAATCATTTTGCCATTGTATGTAATTTTTAATCCATAGGAGGTTATTTGATATGGTTTTACATTTTCTAAGAAAGTTAATCCTAACATTATTTCTAATGAATCGTTTTCATCTTCATTACCTATTAAGAGTCTTAAAGGAATTTTTTCTTCTCCAAACTTTATTATGGTTTCTACAGCTTCATTAATTTCATGTAGTTCACCATTAAAGTTTGTGTATTGATGGGGTTCTTCTAATGGATATTTTTGTAAGTATTTACAAATTTTATGGTTTATATAATTCCCATTAGCACCTGTATCTATTAGCATATTTACTGCCGAAAATCTTTTTCCATTGAAATATTCTCCTTGAATTTTGTAATTCCTTACATTATCTTCTTTTTCACTAATTACATCATTATATCTACTTGAATTAGTTATTCTTAGAGGATAACTTATTACCTCTTTGTTTGAGAACAACAATCTAGGGGTTATCTGGTTAGAAGACATCATTGGTTTATCTCGTAAATCAAGACTTAAAGGTCTTGAATCTATTTCTTCTATTTTAGGTAAGGTCGGTATTTGTATTTGACAAACATCGTTAAACAAATAAGGAAAATCAATAGTGTCTTTTATACTAAAACATTCAGAATGATGAGTATTTGACACTGCATAAGAAATAGCATATGTAATAGAATAAGGTCTATTTTGTTGTTTAAAGAAATCTTTTCTCTTAAAATCTTGTAATAGACTTAAAGTTTTATCAAAATCTTTATCTAGAATATTATAGGAAATTCTAGGATAGATATTAAATTTCAGTTTTCCATATTGTAAATTTCCTCTTAATATTCCAAGGCATGCTTCTTCTCTATTTTGTATTCTATTATCCATAACAGCTAATTCTATAGGGGTATCTATACCTTCTTTAAAGGTGGATTTTATTATTATTTGGATAGCTCCTACATGTACCCATCCCAAAGTGTTTCTTATTTCTGGTTTTATCTTTTGTAATTTTTCTTGGATATCTTTTTTAGATAATAAAGGTATCATAACTTTGTTAGATGTTATGTTAATATCTAAAGCCCTTTCTTGAATATTTAGCCCATAATATAAATGATGATCTCTAGGTTTTATTCCTAGTTTTTGTAAAGTATTCATTTTAAATCCTGAATGGTTTGATAATGAGAAATTTTCATGTTGTATTTGTTTAAGTTTTTTCTTATCTATTAATACTTCTTGTTTATATTCTCCAAATTGTTCATTTTGGCAATCAATTATATCATCATCTATTTTACTAGTGGTGGCTATATCTAATCTATTCATCTTCGGATGATGTGTATTCTGTTTCGGTTAATATAAATATGCTTTCATCAGAATCTTCATTATGAAAATCATTAATTTGTATAAATTCTCCTTCATTCATCATTTTTTCAATGTCTTCATCTATTTCAAAGATCTTGAGATTTTTATTAAATTTCTTAGGACATTTATTTGCATAATGTCCTTCTTCATGACAAAGAAAACACCTACACTTTTTAGGACTTTGCTTTCTTTTATATGTAGGTTTAAAAGTCTTTTTATATCCTTTTCTTTTATAAAACTTGGTCTTGCGTTTTTTGAAAAATCTTTTTCTAAAATGAGTCCTTTTCTTATATTTTCTTTTTATCTTTCCATAATAATAAGAACTATCACAACCTATCATTAAAGGCATTTTTGGGTTGCTACAACATAAAGATATTTTTCTTTTTAATCCTTTGCTCAATTTAGCTAATATTGCATCCCCACACCACTCGCTTAATTTGTCTCTGACATGTGTTATTCTTTTTCCTAAGGTATCTGATGTTCCTGGGTTATAAGTATTTATTAGTTTTTGTCCCCAAGGATCAGGTATTTTTGCAAAAAAATAAGGGTAAATAATTACCCGTATCAGGTACTTGATTATAGATATGGTAATAATAATCTTGAAAAACACAAATATATCTATCAATTTCACAAATATCACATAATTGTAATCTTAGTAAAGCTGTTAAATATTTTTGTATAGTTGCTGGGTCTCTTATTATATTACCTTCTCCACAAAACTCTAATCTAAAAGCCTCTACGGCTCTTGTTATTATGTTGGCCAAATCTTCATCTGAATTAAATATATATTGTTTAGCATCAGGACTTATATTTTGTCAATATCTTAAAGCACTATTTAATAGGGTTCTTTCTAAAAATCCTTTTATTGTTTCAATATCCATTTTATTAACAGAAACGGCTATTCTAAAAGCGGTTTCCCATTTATCAATTGCTTCTTCCGTGTTATTAACACAATCTAAATCTAAATATATTCCAAAAGGATTTATTGGTTCATTCTTCATTGAAGGATAAGGTCTATAATTATCTTCCTGTCTTATTGTTGATTTTATAGCGGCGTATCCTAGGGATGGTCTTTGAGATTCATTTCTTATTGGTAATCTAGTGCTTGTACTAGCTGTATCATTTATATTAAAATTTTCTTGAGTTTTAATATTGATGAAATTATCATTTAATTCCATATCCCCTATTTTTGTTGTTAAATTTTCTATTTCAGAATCGTCTAACTTAGGAATTATATTATTTTCACTTTCCGTATCTGAATTCATTTTAATTGTTTTTATAACCTTTAGGTATCTTCATATTTTGCAAAAGTTGAACTAAAGGGTCTTGTAAATTAGTTATTGTTTCTTTATCTTTCCTACTAGGATAGGCAGATTGAAGTAATTCCATAATTTTATCTAGTCTAAATATTATTTTATCTCCATAAAAAATAATTGTTTTTTGTATTTCTATTATATCTTTATCTATTTTTAAAGAATTTTCACCTTCTTTTAATTTATTAAAATTTTTGTTTTCCATTAAGAAGAACTATATTGCCAATCAGTATCATCATAAGTAAAATCAGAACTTGTCCATTCATAGTGACTAAAATTAAAATCTTCATCAGAAATATAATCATCATCAAAATCAGTATTTGTGCTCAAAACTTCACTTGCAATAAAATTAGTTTGGGTATTTAGCTTAATAAGTCTAATTTCATTATCAATCAATTTTATGTTTAAGTAAATTAATTTGTCAAAATCAGTTTCTAGTATTTGTTGGCGTAGTTGTAGAGCCCCCGCAAAAGAAATATCGGTGGCTCTGATACCATTTTGGGTGGTAGTAGCCGAAATATTTTGTCGGTTCAAAATCGTTACTTCATGTAGGCAATTATCAAAATAGTTTAAAAAGATATCAAAAGTTCCTATAGTTGTTATTTTTATTATCCACATATTGTATAATTAATTTATATCTTAGAAAAATCAAAAGACATAGCACACCTTAATTTGAGATTAAAATTTATATTATCATCAAAAAGATCACAAAATTTAATTAAGATTTTCTTTTGTTTGTAAAATATTTCCTTACAAAAACTAAGAGTAACAATTATTTAGTGATATTTCAAAATTAAGAAGAAAAAGGGTCCAACATGCTTCCGTACCTTTTTCCCGTTTTGACCAAGATATCGCCGGGTTATACCAAGAGTCTTTTTACTAGGCTCTTTCAGGCCAAACCTAAGTTGTCTTAGGTAACTCCTCTTTGGCTCCTTCAGCAATATTCAGCACAACCTGGTTTCGTTTCCTACCTCCGGTGTAAGGAAAAAAAGAGACAGTTTGAGGTTGGAGGATTTTTCTTATTAAGAGAAAAATATCTCTAAATAAAGATGAACACTCTCAGAATTTATAAGGAAATCAAAGACTTTTATTCCATGGTGGAAATCTTACAAAGGGAAATATCTTACAAAAGGGAAAATAAAAAAAACACTCTAAACACTCTTGAAAATACAAAAGACTTTTATTACATCAAAGAAAACATTCTAAGACATGAGTGAAGACCGATGCCCCTCCTCCTTCTCTTTTCCCTTTTTTATAGGCCTTTATTCATGATGAGTCTTCTTGTTGCAAGATACGTGTCCTCTTTTGCATTTCTCTTGGCTAGGTGACTTTATGGCTTGCCTTGAAGTGTCCCATCTCTTATTTCAAAGTTGCCTTGGGAAGTTAGACATTTAAGACCTGCATCTTTTGTCTTTATGGACATGTCTACCCACTTTATTTATGTCAATCTTATCTTTACTTTTTCCAATACCAAGTTTTTGTACGTATCGGTTAGAAATCTAGAAGAGAATCTTCTTTTAGGTGTTTAAACTCACATGTTTAAACCATTTAATCTATGCTTAATGCCTATTCATTAGAATTTAGGCTATCCCTTGATGAGTTGGTACTCATATTGGTCTTATTAGGAGAACATGATGGGCAGGTTCCAGGAGGGTGTTTCCTATATTGACAAATTTTATACTGTGCCTCCGGACTTGATCTGACTGAACCAGTTTCTAACAAATTAATCTTGCTATTTAAAAATTTTATCGCTGCATCTGGTGATTTTCGGGCCGGAGCAATCATAACTGGAGAATTTTTATATTCTCCTCCATAAGTTCTGAATGGTTTTTTAAGAGTAGATTCCATTCCCTGAATTACTACTCTTATCCCAATAGCCCTTCTGTAGTGAATATCATTTTCATTAAAGTTTGTAAATTCTTTTCTTTTGGAATCGATTTTGCAGGAAAATGCTTGACATTCTTCAAGATGTATAAAATGATAAGCAGGGTAATAGTAATCATTGAAAAAATCTGGTCCTACAGATAAAAACTTTAGAGCTAAAGTATCTCTAGGGGTCATGGTTGGGTTATTTTGATAACAATTTTTCACTGAAGTTATGACCCATATTGGTAAATCTGATAATTCAGGAAAATCAGGTGAGGTAAGATAAATCATGTTTATGGCACCAAAATCGTACCAATATCTGATCTCATCTGCTGGTGATCCTTGCAGATAATTTAATCTAGGGTATACCCCTGTGAAATCAACATACCTTGACTCAGTTTGAGCAAGGCTGTATAGTTCTATCATTTTATTCCTTTGTCTAGCAACAGGATCTAATAAAAAAGGTTGTTGTTGGGGAGGAATCTGTGGTTGGAGAACGTTTCCAAAAGTGGTTGTTTTATCTGAATGAGGTTTAAAAGAAAATTTTTCTGTTACCTCTTCTTCAATGTCTGGAGCATTTTCCATCACATGATCTCCAGAAGAAGTAGATGGAATATCTGTTTTTTCTAAAACAAATGACATATCTACTTTTTCTATCATTTGATGTTTTATCATAAGCTTCATCTTCATACTATCGAACTCATACATAGTAACTTTGTTACTTATCATCCTGAAGTGGCTTTTCACAAGATTTTTTATTTCTGCAGTATGTTCAGGAATGGTTTCGATTATATCTATGAGTTCTCCCATATCGGTTGCAATTTCTTTAATTGCTTGTATCTGTTCGTCCATCATCTTTAGACGGCTATCAAGTTGTTGTCCTAACTCTTCCATCTCTAGTCAAGAAATCTGCCAAAACATTTTTATCAGATTTTATTATTTCAATATCAAAATTATATTCAGATAAAAGGGTTTGCCATCTTATGAGCCTTTTATACTCAGGTTTAGAAGGCAAATTATTCTTTTGCGGGGGCTCTACAACTACGCCAACAAATACTAGAAACTGATTTTGACAAATTAATTTACTTAAACATAAAATTGATTGATAATGAAATTAGACTTATTAAGCTAAATACCCAAACTAATTTTATTGCAAGTGAAGTTTTGAGCACAAATACTGATTTTGATGATGATTATATTTCTGATGAAGATTTTAATTTTAGTCACTATGAATGGACAAGTTCTGATTTTACTTATGATGATACTGATTGGCAATATAGTTCTTCTTAATGGAAAACAAAAATTTTAATAAATTAAAAGAAGGTGAAAATTCTTTAAAAATAGATAAAGATATAATAGAAATACAAAAAACAATTATTTTTTATGGAGATAAAATAATATTTAGACTAGATAAAATTATGGAATTACTTCAATCTACCTATCCTAGTAGGAAAGATAAAGAAACAATAACTAATTTACAAGACCCTTTAGTTCAACTTTTGCAAAATATGAAGATACCTAAAGGTTATAAAAACAATTAAAATGAATTCAGATACGGAAAGTGAAAATAATATAATTCCTAAGTTAGACGATTCTGAAATAGAAAATTTAACAACAAAAATAGGGGATATGGAATTAAATGATAATTTCATCAATATTAAAACTCAAGAAAATTTTAATATAAATGATACAGCTAGTACAAGCACTAGATTACCAATAAGAAATGAATCTCAAAGACCATCCCTAGGATACGCCGCTATAAAATCAACAATAAGACAGGAAGATAATTATAGACCTTATCCTTCAATGAAGAATGAACCAATAAATCCTTTTGGAATATATTTAGATTTAGATTGTGTTAATAACACGGAAGAAGCAATTGATAAATGGGAAACCGCTTTTAGAATAGCCGTTTCTGTTAATAAAATGGATATTGAAACAATAAAAGGATTTTTAGAAAGAACCCTATTAAATAGTGCTTTAAGATATTGGCAAAATATAAGTCCTGATGCTAAACAATATATATTTAATTCAGATGAAGATTTGGCCAACATAATAACAAGAGCCGTAGAGGCTTTTAGATTAGAGTTTTGTGGAGAAGGTAATATAATAAGAGACCCAGCAACTATACAAAAATATTTAACAGCTTTACTAAGATTACAATTATGTGATATTTGTGAAATTGATAGATATATTTGTGTTTTTCAAGATTATTATTACCATATCTATAATCAAGTACCTGATACGGGTAATTATTTACCCTTATTTTTTGCAAAAATACCTGATCCTTGGGGACAAAAACTAATAAATACTTATAACCCAGGAACATCAGATACCTTAGGAAAAAGAATAACACATGTCAGAGACAAATTAAGCGAGTGGTGTGGGGATGCAATATTAGCTAAATTGAGCAAAGGATTAAAAAGAAAAATATCTTTATGTTGTAGCAACCCAAAAATGCCTTTAATGATAGGTTGTGATAGTTCTTATTATTATGGAAAGATAAAAAGAAAATATAAGAAAAGGACTCATTTTAGAAAAAGATTTTTCAAAAAACGCAAGACCAAGTTTGTGACACTCTAGGTTTTTCCGAACGAACACCTTGTAATATTTTGTGTATATAAATATTATTAAATGGAAATGTGACTTTTACATGATATGTGCGATATGTATGTAATATATATATATGTGTGTATGAGAGTCGAGACCACGACTCGCAACCACTCGGTTGCGAGTGGGCCACTCGGTCTCGAGTGGGCCTTTGAGCCGTAACCGGTTTGGGCCGAAACCCTTAGCCTATGTTGAACCTTGTTATATAATCCCACCTTTCCCCACTTCTTTCATTTTACACACACAAACACTCCTTAAACTCTCTCTCAACTAGAAACCCCAAATAACATCAACCCATCCTCTTCTTCCAACTTTCGGATTCAAGCAAGGATCTCGGACAAGGACTCGGTCAAGACCATCACTCGGACACTTCATCTTCTCTCATTTTCTTCCTTTGTTTTCGGCTCATTCTTCTTCTTCACAACCGGTTAGTATTGTTATTATGTGTATGAGATTTATGTATGTTGTATGAACTAGAAATGCTTGGTTAGTAGTATTATGCATGATTTTAGGATGATTTGTGAAGTTTGGCATTATGTGTAAACCACTATGTTTGAATGCTTGATGACATGTTTAAAATGACTAACAAATGGTAGTCTAGGAGTATTTATACTATGCTTCAAGGTTTCTTGCAAAATGATGATGCTAAACATATGATTTTGGTTCATAAAATATGGTTATATGTGACATGAAAACCCTAGAAAACTATGAATGTAAGATGAACTTGTTTGAATGTGGTTTGAAGATTCAAAAATGGCAAAGTTTGATCTATGTTTACTAATAGGAAGTTTAGGAAAAGTGTTAGTGAAACCTTATTGGTCATTTCCGGATTTGGGCCTGATTACTTGGTACAAATTGGACTGTTACATCTGCATCATCACGTGTACATGAAAGGGACAGCTTCCGACTCGCAACCACGGCATTACGACTCGAGACCACGCCGTTGCGACTCGCAACCAAAGCGTGACAACTCGAAACCACACGATGCGACTCGAGACTACGACGGTTGCGACTCGCAACCACAACGTGACAACTCGAGACCACGGTTGCGACTCGCAACCACAGCGTGACAAGCCGAGACCATCCGTGTCACACCCCCAAATTCCTCCTGCGGATAACACCCGCTTCGAGGGCGTGACTGACCAGGATCCAGCCACCAATTATACTGAGCATTTAATTAATAGTAGAAGTATTTAATATCCGGAGTAATTAGCAACATTAGAGTTTAGATTCGGTAATTAGTTTAACAAAACAGCGGAAGCATAAACCAAAATAGTTTTAAAGACAGTTCATTGTTCAAAACAGTTATCCCGACACACGGGTTTGACGAACACTACACATCCCCAAGCAGCAGCTCCTGAATCATTGGTTACCTGCAAAGCATGCAGTAAGGGGTCAACAATAATGCTGAGTGAGTTCACTAGTTGTCCAGTTTTAATTACCAAAAACTTGTTTCACCGGTTAATTTACCCGTTTATACATGCCCTGGGGAGCTACCCCAAAAGTTAGCGACTAAACTGTTTTTCCAATACCGAACACTAGGTAACCGTTGCGTATCCGCAGGATGCCCCGTTGCCAATGTTCTATCATCATTGACGGATGCCTGAGTCTATTAGTTCACGACCGATCCCAAACCAGGGCACGGTGTGAGGCTGGTAAACACCTAAATAGCGCTATCAACTAATAACCCGTTCGCCTGGCCCCGGCGACTAATCGGTATTATGTAGTAGGGACTTGAGTGATAGAGTTTCGTTTAGTGCCGTTAGTTGCAATCCGTATAAACAGTAATTAACCAAAAGGTTTCCCAATACCAGGGAAGGAAAAGTAGTTTTGTTCCCAATAACCAGGGAAGGAAAAGTAGTTTTGTTCCCAATAACCAGGGAAGGAAAAGTAGTTTTGTTCCCAATAACCAGGGAAGGTATGTAAATGGTATCCCCTTTTACCAGGGGATAGGGTTGTTTTAGTCTCGTGTCCCAAACCACCGGGACGCATGCTTTTAAGTTGTGAACTCACCTTGGGTTGCTCGGTAGGTTTAGGTTACTTGTCAATCACGTTGGTCACCACGTCCTAACATGGTTACCGGTATAGGTCAGGTTTGGTGCACAAGCAATCGCGTAAAAACTATACACATAACTGGCACGTAACATGCAAAACAATACAAACAGTCATGGGGTTATTGGGCCGGCCTAAACAATTAAGCAGTCAACAGTAACACATAACCCCAGTCAACAGATGGCCCATAACACATAATGGCCCAATAACCAAAATGGACAGCCCAGTCGTAACCAGGAGGTCTCGAGTCGCAACCAGGAGATCTCGGCTTGTCACGTTATGGTTGCGAGTCGCAACCGTTTGGTCTCGAGTCATCATGCTGTGGTTGCGAGTCGCAACCGACGTAGTCTCGAGTCGCAATCTCGTGGTTTCGAGTTGTCCTGCTATGGTTGCGAGTCGCAACCGTGTGGTTTCGAGTTGTCACGCTTTGGTTGCGAGTCGCAACGGCGTGGTCTCGAGTCGTAATCGTGTGGTTGCGAGTCGGAAGCTGTCCCTTTCATGTACACGTGATGATGCAGATATGACAGTCCAATTTGTACATATGAAATCAGACCCAGATTAGGAAACTACCAATAAGGTTTCTACAAACACTTTTCCAAATCTGACCATTAAACCAAATAGATCAAACTTTGCCATTTTTTAAAACCTTCAAACCATATTCAACAAGTTCATCTTATGTTCTTAGTTTTCTAGGGTTTTCATGCCAACATAATCACACATTTTGAACCAAAAATCATATATTTCAAACAAGATTGTCATGTAAGAACAAGAAACATATTATTTGTAGCCGAAATCTTAAGTCTAGCAACATCATTTTGCAAGAATAATAAAGCATAATATGTTTGGCTATGAACACTTTTAAACTACCCTTTTTCTTGCCATTTAAACATGTTATCACATATATTCAACTTCACAAATCATCCTAAATTCATACATAACACTATGAACCAAGCATACAAGTCCATTCAACATAACATAAATCCTATGCACAAGGATAATACTAACCGGTTGTGAAGAAGAAGAAGGAGCCGAAAACAAAGAGAAAGGAACCGAGAAGATGGAGTGTCCGAGTGATGGTCTTGACCGAGTCCTTGTCCGAGATCCTTGAGCTTGAACCGAAAATTGGAGGAGATGGTAATGTTGTTTGAGGGTTTTCTTAGTTGAGAGAAAATAAGGAGTGTATGTGTTGGTGTGTTGTGTAAAATGAAGGAAATGAAGGAAAGTGGGGATTTATATACAAGCATCAAATAGGCTAAGGGTGGTTTCGGCCCAAACCGGTTACGGCCCAAAGGCCCACTCGCAACCGCCCGGTTGCGAGTCATGGTCTCGACTCACGTACATTTATATATAATACGTACATTCAACACACATTAAGCAAATAAAGATCACGTTTCCATTTAATAATATTTATATACACAAAATATTACAAGGTGTTCGTTCGGAAAAACCTAGAGTGTCACATTATCCCCAAGTTTTAAGAACTTTCGTCCCGAAAGTTGAAGCAGCCACTGCCAAGCTAGCGTGTTTTAACGGGGTGTCACATCATCCCCACGTTAGTTTGGAATTTCGTCCCGAAATTCGGTTGTAGCTTCAGTGCTGGGGTTTTCGTTTGGGAATAACTGGGATACTTGGACTTCATCTGGTCCTCCCGCTCCCAGGTAAACTCTGGGCCGCGACGTGAGTTCCAACGAACTCGAACAAGAGGTATTCTAGTGCTCTTGAGGACCTTAACATCCCGGTCCGTGATTTCGACAGGTTCTTCGACGAATTTCAACTGTTCGTCGATTGTGAGTTCCTTCAGAGGAACTACGTGCGTCTCATCTGACAGACACTTCTTCAGATTCGACACATGGAAAACGTTGTGAACTACACCGAGTTCTGCTGGTAAGTTCAGTCTGTAGGCCACCTTGCCTATTTTCTCAAGGATTTCGAAAGGTCCAACGTACCGTGGGTTGAGTTTGCCTCGTTTACCAAAACGAACCACACCCTTCCAGGGTGAAACTTTGAGTGATACCCGCTCCCCAACCTGGAGCTCAAGTGGTTTCCTGCCCTTATCGGCGTAGGCCTTCTGACGGTCACGAGCGGCCGCCATGCGTTGTCGTATTTGAGCAATCCGCTCAGTAGTGTCTACCACATGTTCTGGACCAGTGATTTGACTATCCCCCCACCTCTGCCCAACGAAGAGGTGACCGGCATTTACGTCCGTACAATGCCTCAAACGGGGCAGCTTTAATGCTGGTGTGGTAGCTGTTATTGTACGAGAATTCCACGAGTGGCAGATGCCTTTCCCAGCTGTTGCCAAAGTCGATTACATAAGCGCGAAGCATGTCTTCTAAGGTTTGAATAGTTCGCTCGGACTGCCCGTCCGTCTGTGGGTGATACGCTGTGCTCATATCTAGACGTGAGCCAAAAGACTTGTGCATTGCTTGCCACAGTTCCGAAGTAAAACGTGCATCTCGATCAGAGATGATAGAGGTGGGCACCCCGTGCCTCGAACAACTTCCTTGAGGTATATCTCCGCCAGAGTGGAGAATTTATCTGTTGTCTTTGATTGCCAAGAAGTGTGCGGATTTCGTGAGTCGATCCACGATCACCCAGATAGTATCGTTTCCGCGCTGTGATCTAGGTAGGCCAGTAACGAAATCCATGGAAATTTGCTCCCATTTCCGTTGTGGTATCTCTGGTTGTTGGAGTAGGCCTGAGGGTTTCTGATATTCCGTCTTGACTTGCGCACAAGTCAAACACTTGCTGACGTAAGTTGCTATGTGGGCCTTCATGCTAGGCCACCAATACGTAGTCTTAATATCGTGGTACATCTTGTCCGAACCAGGGTGTGCCGAGTAGCGAGATTTGTGCGCTTCATCCATCGCAAGTTCTCGTAAGTCGCCATAGAGTGGGACCCAAATGCGTCCTGTTACATAATAAGCACCGTCTTCCTTCTGTTCTAAGCGTTGCCTTGACCCGCGTAGGGCTTCAGCTCTAACGTTCTCTGGTTCCAGTGCTTCTATCTGAGCAGCTCGTATTTGCGAAGGTAGACTAGAATGGATCGTGAGTTGTAAAGCTCTTACGCGCTTAGGCGTAGTGCCCTTCCGACTGAGGGCGTCTGTCATTACATTGGCCTTGCCCGGGTGATACCTGATAGAGCACTCGTAATCATTCAGCAGTCCGACCCATCGTCGCTGTCGCATATTCAGTTCCTTCTGCTTGAATATGTGTTCTAAACTTCTGTGGTCGGTGTAGGTGGCGCACTTGGTTCCGTATAGGTAATGCCGTCATAACTTAAGTGCGAAGATCACTGCTCCCAGTTCCAAATCAAGCGTTGTGTAGTTCCTTTCGTGCGTCCTAAGTTGTCGAGAGGCGTAAGCAATAACCTTCTCGCGTTGCATCCGTGTGTAACTGGGATCCTGATTCGAAGCATCATGGTATACCGCTAGATCACCCGTACCCTAGGGTGAAGATGATGCTCAGTGCATTACAAAGTTGGGATTCGAAAGCTGAAAAGACGTCCTCCTGTTTTGGTCTTTCACGAACACAACACCCTGCTGTGCCAACGAGACTTAAGCTGTGCGACCTTCGAAAATCTTGTGATTAAGCTGCGATAGTATCTAGTGGGACCAAGAAACTCCTGTATCCTCGAAGGGATCTTTGATGTTGATCAGTTCCTAACCAAAATGGATCTTAGCGAGATCCATGTGTATTCCCACTTCGTTGTTTGATAAAAAGAAAATGTGTACTTCCCGAATCCTGAAGTCATACTTAGGTAGACTTCGCACGTAGACGCTCCTCCCCTAGAAGCTCTACAATGGAATACAAGTGTTGTTCATGGTGCCCCTTTCTCCTAGAAGTGATTCAAAACGTACTAGATAAACACAGTTGCAGTGTGATCCATAAAGCAGCTGGTGGGTTGTTCACCCCAAAAGGTCATGGAATAATTCATCCGGTGTCTCCTGGGAATGGCCTTATTGCGTTTACTATGCCGTTTTAGGAACATCCTCCCTTTGGACTTCCATCTGATGTTAGTTCGTTCGCTACTCAATCTTCACATAGGAGCATGACCCATGTAACTGGTCAACAGGTTGTCAATACAGGATCGAGACAAACGGTTATGGGCTGTCACCTTGATGAGTTCTTAATAGTCAGTATACACACGACAAGGTCCATCTTCCCTAGGATAAGTGGGGCTCCCCCAAAGCGAAGAAATAGACCCTACAAAACTCCTGTCCAACGGTTCCTATAGTTGCTTTGATAGATCTTGCGACCTTCCTGGCGCAAAATGGTAAAAGTACAAGTAATCAGGGCTGCCTCAGACGTGAGATCAAACTGAGATTCCGCCTAACAAATTTTCGGAAGAAAAACTGAATGTTCCTCGGATAGCACGCCGAGAGAAACAACGAACAACTGGTGGATCCTCGATCCACTTTTCCTTAGCCTTAACATCCGTAGCGGTTGCTAACACAGCGGAGTAATCCCTCTGTAGACACTTCTGGCCTTCACAGCTGAAATGGCGCTAACTATTGAACTACTCTGATGCTTTAGAACAAAGGCCGATTCTCCACACAAAGTTTTCTCCTTACTGGGTATATTCGCGTGATTCCTGGGTAACCAATTCACACTAACTACTGCGTTGTAACCATCGAGGGTGGTAGAAGGAAGGTCGTCATCGGACACTCGTCCCACAAGGTCGTGTTTACATCCTAACGAACTTTTGAGATTCTATTTGACTTGCCATCAGTCGATTCCACATCTGGTTCGGTTTCAAGAAGTATCAGGGTCAAGCAGAATAGAGATGAAGCAAACAACTACCCATACAAGCTACCATGTTGCTACTACGCCTGGCGTCGCCTGCGCCAATCCTAAATGCCCTTCCACGAGCATCATTTCCAATGTTGTTGTTACGGTTGCGAGGATTCCCATTACTATTATCATTCCCCTGGTTGTTGACCTTGATGTTGTCGCGACTGTTGTTTCTGATGGCGTTGCTTGAAATGGTGCGCTACGATCCTTCACTGACAAGTCCATCTTGTCACGTTTCCGTGCCGCGTCCCAAGGTGTACTTATTGAGCTGGCCGTTACGCATTTCCGCACCATTGTCAATTGTCATCGCTTATGGCCCGACTGATTCGTAAGAGCTGGCTCCTATGAGCCGCTGACTGGAGTTAAGGGTTCGATTGGAGTCAATTCGCTGATGCTCGTTGTCGGTGACTAGGGTCGTTCAAATGCTGAAGCCAGTAAGGTACTACGTCTACCCTCTTGACTGAGTAATACACGGTATGTTGAGATAGTGTTGCAGAAGTGATCGCACTTCGGGATTTAAGACGTCAACACGTTAAGTTCCAGCAAGCGAAGAAAGGTGAGAAGGATATAGACCAATCATTGTCGTTTCAACATCCATCCCAGGGATGTTCGTACAAGCACCTAATGTTCTACACAGTTCGCTAGGCGTTCATATGGGTGTTCAGGTAATACTCGATAGCATCGAGGTTCGAAAGGGATGCAGTGAGAAGTGAAAAGATCGTGTTCGAGTAGGAGACAATCACTGCTACGGCTCCTATGGACTGTTGTGTTTCTCATCATACAAATAACGAAACGGAACCCCTTTTTCACTTGTTAAGCCTCACTGGGACTCACATCCACCCCACTATATTATTATGTGTGCACCCACAATAATATTGTGATTTGCATGTTCATCTCAGCTCCTCTTAACTCATGTCAAATGGTTCCCCACACTCGAGTAGATTTCAAAGAGTATCAAGTAGTGTAAGTCATGGAGGTTTAGGGAATTACCACCCTATCAATCACATGATACGAGAAAGTGTACATGAATTCATATTGGTGTGCTAACGTGCAATCACATGCAATATCGTATGTGGGCGTTCACTAGTTAGGCATACTAGTACGTATAGCGAAACAGGAAACATAAAGTAAGCAAACAAGTAAACACTGGTCCGAGCTATGAGGTCAAAAGTGTTGAGCCTTGTACTTGGAGTGTAGTGTCGTCACGAGTCACGGGTTATAGTCTGGTTTTCTCCAAAAAGATTTTCCCCTTTTTTTTAAACCAAGTTCACTATAACCAATGGCTCTGATACCAATCTGTCACACCCCCAAATTCCTCCTGCGGATAACACCCGCTTCGAGGGCGTGACTGACCAGGATCCAGCCACCAATTATACTGAGCATTTAATTAATAGTAGAAGTATTTAATATCCGGAGTAATTAGCAACATTAGAGTTTAGATTCGGTAATTAGTTTAACAAAACAGCGGAAGCATAAACCAAAATAGTTTTAAAGACAGTTCATTGTTCAAAACAGTTATCCCGACACACGGGTTTGACGAACACTACACATCCCCAAGCAGCAGCTCCTGAATCATTGGTTACCTGCAAAGCATGCAGTAAGGGGTCAACAATAATGCTGAGTGAGTTCACTAGTTGTCCAGTTTTAATTACCAAAAACTTGTTTCACCGGTTAATTTACCCGTTTATACATGCCCTGGGGAGCTACCCCAAAAGTTAGCGACTAAACTGTTTTTCCAATACCGAACACTAGGTAACCGTTGCGTATCCGCAGGATGCCCCGTTGCCAATGTTCTATCATCATTGACGGATGCCTGAGTCTATTAGTTCACGACCGATCCCAAACCAGGGCACGGTGTGAGGCTGGTAAACACCTAAATAGCGCTATCAACTAATAACCCGTTCGCCTGGCCCCGGCGACTAATCGGTATTATGTAGTAGGGACTTGAGTGATAGAGTTTCGTTTAGTGCCGTTAGTTGCAATCCGTATAAACAGTAATTAACCAAAAGGTTTCCCAATACCAGGGAAGGAAAAGTAGTTTTGTTCCCAATAACCAGGGAAGGAAAAGTAGTTTTGTTCCCAATAACCAGGGAAGGAAAAGTAGTTTTGTTCCCAATAACCAGGGAAGGTATGTAAATGGTATCCCCTTTTACCAGGGGATAGGGTTGTTTTAGTCTCGTGTCCCAAACCACCGGGACGCATGCTTTTAAGTTGTGAACTCACCTTGGGTTGCTCGGTAGGTTTAGGTTACTTGTCAATCACGTTGGTCACCACGTCCTAACATGGTTACCGGTATAGGTCAGGTTTGGTGCACAAGCAATCGCGTAAAAACTATACACATAACTGGCACGTAACATGCAAAACAATACAAACAGTCATGGGGTTATTGGGCCGGCCTAAACAATTAAGCAGTCAACAGTAACACATAACCCCAGTCAACAGATGGCCCATAACACATAATGGCCCAATAACCAAAATGGACAGCCCAGTCGTAACCAGGAGGTCTCGAGTCGCAACCAGGAGATCTCGGCTTGTCACGTTATGGTTGCGAGTCGCAACCGTTTGGTCTCGAGTCATCATGCTGTGGTTGCGAGTCGCAACCGACGTAGTCTCGAGTCGCAATCTCGTGGTTTCGAGTTGTCCTGCTATGGTTGCGAGTCGCAACCGTGTGGTTTCGAGTTGTCACGCTTTGGTTGCGAGTCGCAACGGCGTGGTCTCGAGTCGTAATCGTGTGGTTGCGAGTCGGAAGCTGTCCCTTTCATGTACACGTGATGATGCAGATATGACAGTCCAATTTGTACATATGAAATCAGACCCAGATTAGGAAACTACCAATAAGGTTTCTACAAACACTTTTCCAAATCTGACCATTAAACCAAATAGATCAAACTTTGCCATTTTTTAAAACCTTCAAACCATATTCAACAAGTTCATCTTATGTTCTTAGTTTTCTAGGGTTTTCATGCCAACATAATCACACATTTTGAACCAAAAATCATATATTTCAAACAAGATTGTCATGTAAGAACAAGAAACATATTATTTGTAGCCGAAATCTTAAGTCTAGCAACATCATTTTGCAAGAATAATAAAGCATAATATGTTTGGCTATGAACACTTTTAAACTACCCTTTTTCTTGCCATTTAAACATGTTATCACATATATTCAACTTCACAAATCATCCTAAATTCATACATAACACTATGAACCAAGCATACAAGTCCATTCAACATAACATAAATCCTATGCACAAGGATAATACTAACCGGTTGTGAAGAAGAAGAAGGAGCCGAAAACAAAGAGAAAGGAACCGAGAAGATGGAGTGTCCGAGTGATGGTCTTGACCGAGTCCTTGTCCGAGATCCTTGAGCTTGAACCGAAAATTGGAGGAGATGGTAATGTTGTTTGAGGGTTTTCTTAGTTGAGAGAAAATAAGGAGTGTATGTGTTGGTGTGTTGTGTAAAATGAAGGAAATGAAGGAAAGTGGGGATTTATATACAAGCATCAAATAGGCTAAGGGTGGTTTCGGCCCAAACCGGTTACGGCCCAAAGGCCCACTCGCAACCGCCCGGTTGCGAGTCATGGTCTCGACTCACGTACATTTATATATAATACGTACATTCAACACACATTAAGCAAATAAAGATCACGTTTCCATTTAATAATATTTATATACACAAAATATTACAAGGTGTTCGTTCGGAAAAACCTAGAGTGTCACAATCCGGTTGCGACTCGAGACCTTCTGGTTGCGACTGGGCCGTCCACTTTGGTTATTGGGCCATAATGTGTTTAACTTGGGCTATCTGTTGACTGGAATATGTGTTGCTGTTGACTGCTTAAATGTTTAGGCCGGCCCAATAACCCCATGACTGTTTACTTGTATGTATGCTACGTGCCAGTTATGTGTATAAATTTTTATGTGAATGCTTGTACACCGAACCTGACCTATACCGGTAACCATGTTAGGACGTGGTGACCAACGTGATTGACAAGTAGCCTAAACCTACCGAGCAACCCAAGGTGAGTTCACAACTTAAAAGCATGCGTCCCGGTGGTTTGGGACACGAGACTAAAACAACCCTATCCCCTTGTAAAAGGGGATACCATTTACATTCCTTCCCTAGTTACTGGGAACAAACTTACTTTTTCTCCCTGGTATTGGGAAACCTATTGGTTAATTACTGTTTATACGGAATGCAACCGAACGGCACTAAACGAAACTCTATCACTCAAGTCCCTACTACATAATACCGATTAGTCGCCGGAGCCATGCGAACGGGTTATTAGTTGATAGCGCTATTTAGGTTTTACCAGCCTCACACCATGCCCTGGTTTGGGATCGGTCGTGAACTAATGTACTCAGGCATCCGTCAATGATGATAGAACATTGACATCGGGGCATCCTGCGGAAACGCATTCGGTTACCTAGTGTTCGGTATTGGAAAAAAAAAACAGTTTAGTCGCTAACTTTTGGGGTAGCTCCCCATGGCATTTATAAACGGATAAATTAACTGGTGAAACAAGTTTTTGGTAATTAAAACTGGACAACTAGTGAACTCACTCAGCATTATTGTTGACCCCTTACTGCATGCTTTGCAGGTAACCAGTGACGAAGGAGCTTGCTGCTTGGGAATGAGTAGTGTCTGTCCACCCTTGTGTTGGGTGTTACCTTATTTTGAAATATGAACTTTGTTTAAACTGCTTTACTTATGCTTCCGCTACTTATTAACTGTTTGAACTTGAAACCTTAAACTCTGAACTTGATATTTGCTAATCTTATGGTTAGTAAGTATTACTTTTGTTAACAATTTAATTATTCGGTATAATTGGTGGCTGGATCCTGGTCAGTCACGCCCTCGAAGCGGGTGTTATCCGCAGGTGGATTTTGGGGGTGTGACAGATTGGTATCAGAGCCATTGGTTATAGTGAACTTGGTTTTAAAAAGGGAAAAATCTTTTTGGAGAAAACCAGACTATAACCCGTGACTCGCGACGACACTACACTCCAAGCGCAAGGCTCGACACATTTGACCTCATAGCTCGGACCAGTGTTTACTTGTTTGCTTACCTTATGTTTCCTATTTTGCTATACGTACTAGTATGCCTAAATTAGATAGATACACCTCTCTCTTCTATCTCATTCTCGCTACATTACGGCATCACACTCATACTGTGTTTTCTGGTTATGAAGACAATGAGTGGACGTGGAAGAGGAAACATCAACATGACGCAGGCTCAGTTCACTAACCTGCTCAACACAGTGGCTGCAGCTTTCGCAGCTCACCCTATAGGTAAGCTCGTTGTTTTAGGATGTTTAGATCCTACCGTCACGTCGTCTTTTCGCCTCTAAGTCCATACGCTTCGCTTCTCACGAACAGGTCAGCATGCACCTGCGCAACCACCAGTGTGTACTTTCAAAACTTTCATGGATTGCAAGCCTCTCCCTTTCAACGGCACTGAGGGTGCCATAGGTCTTTTGCATTGGATTGAGAAAGTTGAAGCTGTTTTTGCTGTCTGCGAGTGTCCCCCTGCAAATTGGGTGAAATTTGCTACTGCTACGCTTGAAGGAAACGCGCTTTCTTGGTGGAAGGCGCAAATTCAGATGTTTGGTTTGGAAACTGCTAATGCTACTGCGTGGGAGGATTTCAAGGACATGATTAAGGAGGAATACTGTCACCGGGATGACATCCACAAGCTTGAGAATGAGTACTATGAGCTCAAAATGGTTGGGTCAGAGATTGAAACTTACACCAAGCTGTCCAATGACTATGCTGCTCTTTGCCCAAACATGTCTCGACCTATGTATCGAAGAATCGAACTGTACATCAAGGGTTTGGCTCCAGAAATTCGAAGCCATGTAACTTTAGCCAACCACACTACCATTCAGCCGATTGTTCGACTTGCTCACAAACTTACTGATCAGGCCGTCGAAGAGGGCCGGTTGCCCAAAAGGATCAGTGCTACCGTCGGAACTTCTAGTGACAGCAAGCGTAAGTGGGAAGGAAGTCAAAGCAAGGATGCTAACCCCACTCAGGCCCCAGCGCAGCAAAGGAAAACTGAAAACAACAAAGGCACTCAGCAACAGGGTGGCTACCGGGGAAGCTACCCTAAGTGCAACAAGTGTAACAGACACCATAATGGGGCGTGTAACAAGGGCCAGTGTCAGCGATGCCACAAGATGGGGCACGAAGCCAAGGATTGTAGGAGCCAGTTCCCAGCAAGACAGAATCCGCAACAACCTCAACAGCAACAGCAGCAGGGAAACGACCGAGCATGTTTTAAATGTGGGGCAACAGGGCACTTTAAGAAGGATTGCCCTGAACTGAATCAGAACCGCAACAATAATCAGGGAGCTGGAAACAACAATCAAAACAACAATGCTGGGAATGGTGCTAGAGGAAGGGCTTTTGTGATTGGAGCTGGTGAAGCAAGGAATGACCCCAATGTCGTGGCGGGTAAGTTCCTACTTGATGATCGTTATGTTTCTGTGTTATTTGATTCCGGTGCCGATGCTAGTTATGTATCCCTACGTATTAGTAAGAAGCTTAAGCGTCCGCTTTCGTTACTAAGTTCTCCTCATATCGTCGAGCTAGCTAATGGTAGAAACATCGAGGCCTCACATGTTGTCAAAGGCTGCAAACTAGAGTTGTCTGGTCAGACATTTAGTATCGACCTTTTCCCTGTTACTCTTGGAAGCTTCGACGTCGTTATTGGTATGGATTGGTTATCCAAGCATCGCGCTGAGATCCTCTGTCAAGAGAAAGCAGTTCGTATTCCTCGCCGTTCTGGCAAACCCCTCATGGTACAAGGTGGCAAAGGTGGAGAAATCTCCGGCGTTATCTCGTTCTTGAAAGCCCAGAAGTGTTTACGAAAAGGGCACACCGCTATCTTAGCACTTGTCACCAACACGCAGGAAAAGGAAAAGAGGATTGAAGATTTTCCGGTAGTACGCGACTACCCCGAGGTATTTCCTGAGGAACTACCTGGACTCCCTCCCCACCGTCAGGTCGAATTCCAAATCGAGCTAGCCCCCGGAGCAGCACCCATAGCTCGTGCGCCTTATCGACTAGCCCCCGCAGAACTGAAGGAACTCTCTACTCAACTACAGGAACTCTTGGATAAAGGGTTTATTCGTCCTAGTTCATCACCCTGGGGAGCACCGGTACTCTTTGTTAAGAAGAAGGATGGCACGTTCCGAATGTGCATTGACTATCGTGAGTTGAACAAGGTTACCATCAAGAATCGTTACCCTCTCCCGCGAATCGATGACCTATTCGATCAATTGCAAGGATCAAGCTACTATTCTAAGATTGACCTGCGATCAAGCTACCATCAGTTAAGGGTCCGTAATGAAGACATCTCCAAAACTGCATTCAGAACTCGTTATGGTCATTATGAATTCCTCGTTATGCCCTTTGGAATGACCAACGCGCCTGCAGTGTTCATGGATCTTATGAACCGAGTATGCAAACCCTACCTCGACAAATTTGTGATCGTGTTTATAGACGACATCTTGATCTACTCGAAAAGTTAGGAAGAGCATGAACAGCACCTGCGCCTTATCCTCGAACTGCTTCGCAATGAGCAACTGTATGCCAAGTTCTCGAAATGCGACTTCTGGCTTCGAGAAGTCCATTTCCTTGGGCACGTGGTTAACAAGGATGGGATCCACGTCGACCCTGCAAAAATCGACTCAATAAAGAATTGGCCTACCCCTAAGACTCCGACTGAAGTCCGCCAATTCTTGGGACTGGCGGGATACTATCGAAGATTTATCATGGGATTCTCCAAGATCGCTCAGCCTCTCACGGCTCTTACTCAGAAGGGTATGGTTTATAAATGGGGTGAAGCTCAGGAAACTGCATTTCAGAAACTAAAGGATAACCTCTGCAGTGCTCCTATTCTCTCGTTACCTGAAGGAACGGACGACTTTGTGGTCTACTGCGATGCGTCTATTCATGGGCTCGGTTGCGTGTTGATGCAACGCGAGAAAGTTATTGCTTACGCCTCTCGACAACTCAAGACGCACGAAAGGAACTACACAACACACGACTTGGAACTAGGAGCGGTGATCTTTGCGCTTAAGATATGGAGACACTACCTGTACGGTACCAAGTGCACCATTTACACCGATCACAGGAGTCTCGAGCATATTTTCAAGCAAAAGGAATTAAACATGCGACAACGTAGATGGGTCGAACTCTTGAATGATTATGAATGCGCCATCAAGTATCATCCGGGCAAGGCCAATGTCGTGGCAGACGCCCTCAGCCGAAAAGACACTATACCAAAGCGCGTACGAGCATTGCAACTTACCATCCAGTCTAATCTCCCTATCCAAATCCGAAATGCTCAGATTGAAGCTCTGAAACCGGAAAACATCAGGGCTGAGTCCCTGCGAGGATCGAGGCAGCAACTAGAACAAAAAGAAGACGGCGCCTACTATGTGGCAGGGCGCATTTGGGTCCCACTTTACGGAGATCTACGAGAGCTTGTGATGGACGAAGCCCATAAGTCCCGTTATTCCGTACATCCTGGTTCAGATAAGATGTACCACGACTTAAGGACCACTTACTGGTGGCCTGGCATGAAAGCCCACATAGCAGCTTACGTTAGCAAATGTTTGACCTGTGCAAGAGTCAAAACTGAGTATCAGAAACCAGCAGGCCTACTCCAGCAGCCGGAAATCCCGAAATGGAAATGGGAGCAGATTTCCATGGATTTTGTTACAGGGCTACCTAGATCTCAACGCGGGAATGATACTATTTGGGTGATAGTAGATCGATTGACTAAGTCTGCACACTTTTTGGCCATTAAGGAAACAGACAAGTTTTCTACCTTGGCAGAAATTTATTTAAAGGAAGTAGTCTCCAGGCACGGGGTGCCAACTTCTATTATTTCCGACCGAGACGCTCGTTTTACTTCCGAGTTGTGGCAAGCTATGCACAAATCCTTTGGCTCACGTTTGGACATGAGCACCGCTTATCACCCGCAAACGGATGGGCAGTCCGAACGCACCATCCAAACCCTGGAAGACATGCTTAGAGCATGTGTGATCGATTTTGGCAAGAACTGGGAGAAGCATCTACCGCTGGTGGAATTCTCCTACAATAACAGCTACCACACTAGCATTCAGACGGCACCTTTTGAGGCATTGTACGGTCGTAAATGCCGATCACCTCTTTGCTGGGCGGAAGTCGGTGATAGTCAACTCACAGGCCCAGAACTGGTGGTAGATACAACGGAAAAGATTTCCCAGATCAGGCAACGCATGGCGGCAGCTCGTGACCGTCAGAAAAGCTACGCTGACAAGCGTAGGAAACCGTTAGAATTCCAGGTCGGGGACCGGGTTCTACTTAAAGTCTCACCCTGGAAGGGTGTGGTTCGTTTTGGTAAACGAGGCAAGCTGAATCCACGATATGTTGGACCATTCGAAATTACCGAGAAAATCGGTAAGGTGGCTTATAGATTGAACCTGCCTGCAGAGCTGAGTGCAGTGCACAACGTTTTTCACGTGTCTAATCTGAAGAAGTGCCTGTCAGATGAAACGCTCATAATTCCTTTCAAGGAACTCACTATTGACGAACAGCTACACTTTACTGAGGAACCGATTGAGATTACGGATCGAGAGATCAAAACCCTCAAACGTAGCCAGATACCCCTTGTGCGAGTTCGTTGGAACTCACGACGCGGCCCAGAGGTTACCTGGGAGCGGGAGGACCAGATGAAGTCTAAGTATCCCCAGTTGTTCCCAAACGAAAACCCCAGCGCTGAAGCTACAACTGAATTTCGGGACGAAATTCCAAACTAACGGGGGGATGATGTGACACCCCGTTGAAACACGCTAGCTTGTCAGTGGCTGCCTTAACTTTCGGGACGAAAGTTCTTAAAACTTGGGGATAATGTGACACTCTAGGTTTTTCCGAACGAACACCTTGTAATATTTTGTGTATATAAATATTATTAAATGGAAATGTGACTTTTACATGATATGTGCGATATGTATGTAATATATATATATGTGTGTATGAGAGTCGAGACCACGACTCGCAACCACTCGGTTGCGAGTGGGCCACTCGGTCTCGAGTGGGCCTTTGAGCCGTAACCGGTTTGGGCCGAAACCCTTAGCCTATGTTGAACCTTGTTATATAATCCCACCTTTCCCCACTTCTTTCATTTTACACACACAAACACTCCTTAAACTCTCTCTCAACTAGAAACCCCAAATAACATCAACCCATCCTCTTCTTCCAACTTTCGGATTCAAGCAAGGATCTCGGACAAGGACTCGGTCAAGACCATCACTCGGACACTTCATCTTCTCTCATTTTCTTCCTTTGTTTTCGGCTCATTCTTCTTCTTCACAACCGGTTAGTATTGTTATTATGTGTATGAGATTTATGTATGTTGTATGAACTAGAAATGCTTGGTTAGTAGTATTATGCATGATTTTAGGATGATTTGTAAAGTTTGGCATTATGTGTAAACCACTATGTTTGAATGCTTGATGACATGTTTAAAATGACTAACAAATGGTAGTCTAGGAGTATTTATACTATGCTTCAAGGTTTCTTGCAAAATGATGATGCTAAACATATGATTTTGGTTCATAAAATATGGTTATATGTGACATGAAAACCCTAGAAAACTATGAATGTAAGATGAACTTGTTTGAATGTGGTTTGAAGATTCAAAAATGGCAAAGTTTGATCTATGTTTACTAATAGGAAGTTTAGGAAAAGTGTTAGTGAAACCTTATTGGTCATTTCCGGATTTGGGCCTGATTACTTGGTACAAATTGGACTGTTACATCTGCATCATCACGTGTACATGAAAGGGACAGCTTCCGACTCGCAACCACGGCATTACGACTCGAGACCACGTCGTTGCGACTCGCAACCAAAGCGTGACAACTCGAAACCACACGATGCGACTCGAGACTACGACGGTTGCGACTCGCAACCACAACGTGACAACTCGAGACCACGGTTGCGACTCGCAACCACAGCGTGACAAGCCGAGACCATCCGGTTGCGACTCGAGACCTTCTGGTTGCGACTGGGCCGTCCACTTTGGTTATTGGGCCATAATGTGTTTAACTTGGGCTATCTGTTGACTGGAATATGTGTTGCTGTTGACTGCTTAAATGTTTAGGCCGGCCCAATAACCCCATGACTGTTTACTTGTATGTATGCTACGTGCCAGTTATGTGTATAAATTTTTATGTGAATGCTTGTACACCGAACCTGACCTATACCGGTAACCATGTTAGGACGTGGTGACCAACGTGATTGACAAGTAGCCTAAACCTACCGAGCAACCCAAGGTGAGTTCACAACTTAAAAGCATGCGTCCCGGTGGTTTGGGACACGAGACTAAAACAACCCTATCCCCTTGTAAAAGGGGATACCATTTACATTCCTTCCCTAGTTACTGGGAACAAACTTACTTTTTCTCCCTGGTATTGGGAAACCTATTGGTTAATTACTGTTTATACGGAATGCAACCGAACGGCACTAAACGAAACTCTATCACTCAAGTCCCTACTACATAATACCGATTAGTCGCCGGAGCCAGGCGAACGGGTTATTAGTTGATAGCGCTATTTAGGTTTTACCAGCCTCACACCGTGCCCTGGTTTGGGATCGGTCGTGAACTAATGTACTCAGGCATCCGTCAATGATGATAGAACATTGACATCGGGGCATCCTGCGGAAACGCATTCGGTTACCTAGTGTTCGGTATTGGAAAAAAAAACAGTTTAGTCGCTAACTTTTGGGGTAGCTCCCCATGGCATGTATAAACGGATAAATTAACTGGTGAAACAAGTTTTTGGTAATTAAAACTGGACAACTAGTGAACTCACTCAGCATTATTGTTGACCCCTTACTGCATGCTTTGCAGGTAACCAGTGACGAAGGAGCTTGCTGCTTGGGAATGAGTAGTGTCTGTCCACCCTTGTGTTGGGTGTTACCTTATTTTGAAATATGAACTTTGTTTAAACTGCTTTACTTATGCTTCCGCTACTTATTAACTGTTTGAACTTGAAACCTTAAACTCTGAACTTGATATTTGCTAATCTTATGGTTAGTAAGTATTACTTTTGTTAACAATTTAATTATTCGGTATAATTGGTGGCTGGATCCTGGTCAGTCATGCCCTCGAAGCGGGTGTTATCCGCAGGTGGATTTTGGGGGTGTGACAAAGTTTTATAAAAGAAAAGGATATAAAAAGACTTTTAAACCTACATATAAAAGAAAGCAAAGTCCTAAAAAGTGTAGGTGTTTTCTTTGTCATGAAGAAGGACATTATGCAAATAAATGTCCTAAGAAATTTAATAAAAATCTCAAGATCTTTGAAATAGATGAAGACATTGAAAAAATGATGAATGAAGGAGAATTTATACAAATTAATGATTTTCATAATGAAGATTCTGATGAAAGCATATTTATATTAACCGAAACAGAATACACATCATCCGAAGATGAATAGATTAGATATAGCCACCACTAGTAAAATAGATGATGATATAATTGATTGCCAAAATGAACAATTTGGAGAATATAAACAAGAAGTATTAATAGATAAGAAAAAACTTAAACAAATACAACATGAAAATTTCTCATTATCAAACCATTCAGGATTTAAAATGAATACTTTACAAAAACTAGGAATAAAACCTAGAGATCATCATTTATATTATGGGCTAAATATTCAAGAAAGGGCTTTAGATATTAACATAACATCTAACAAAGTTATGATACCTTTATTATCTAAAAAAGATATCCAAGAAAAATTACAAAAGATAAAACCAGAAATAAGAAACACTTTGGGATGGGTACATGTAGGAGCTATTCAAATAATAATAAAATCCACCTTTAAAGAAGGTATAGATACCCCTATAGAATTAGCTGTTATGGATAATAGAATACAAAATAGAGAAGAAGCATGCCTTGGAATATTAAGAGGAAATTTACAATATGGAAAACTGAAATTTAATATCTATCCTAGAATTTCCTATAATATTCAAGATAAAGATTTTGATAAAACTTTAAGTCTATTACAAGATTTTAAGAGAAAAGATTTCTTTAAACAACAAAATAGACCTTATTCTATTACATATGCTATTTCTTATGCAGTGTCAAATACTCATCATTCTGAATGTTTTAGTATAAAAGACACTATTGATTTTCCTTATTTGTTTAACGATGTTTGTCAAATACAAATACCGACCTTACCTAAAATAGAAGAAATAGATTCAAGACCTTTAAGTCTTGATTTACGAGATAAACCAATGATGTCTTCTAACCAGATAACCCCTAGATTGTTGTTCTCAAACAAAGAGGTAATAAGTTATCCTCTAAGAATAACTAATTCAAGTAGATATAATGATGTAATTAGTGAAAAAGAAGATAATGTAAGGAATTACAAAATTCAAGGAGAATATTTCAATGGAAAAAGATTTTCGGCAGTAAATATGCTAATAGATACAGGTGCTAATGGGAATTATATAAACCATAAAATTTGTAAATACTTACAAAAATATCCATTAGAAGAACCCCATCAATACACAAACTTTAATGGTGAACTACATGAAATTAATGAAGCTGTAGAAACCATAATAAAGTTTGGAGAAGAAAAAATTCCTTTAAGACTCTTAATAGGTAATGAAGATGAAAACGATTCATTAGAAATAATGTTAGGATTAACTTTCTTAGAAAATGTAAAACCATATCAAATAACCTCCTATGGATTAAAAATTACATACAATGGCAAAATGATTTACATACCTAAATGGCAAGCCCTAAAAGCATATACATCCCAATAGGTATTACTTATAAAGATTACAAAGCTGAATACTTTGCTGCTTATATAGATAGTGGCTCAGGATTGTGTATATGTAAACCAGATTGTTTTCCAAAGGAATATCATGAGGATTTAACACCATGTAATGGAGTTAGCTTTTCAAAAACTATAGTTCCCTTAAAAAGAGGAATAAAAAATCCAATAATAATAATTGGATCATACATGGTTAAATGTCCACCATTTTACTTTTATAATTCTGGATCAGATGTATTATTAGGAAATGATTTTTTAGAAAGATTTAACAAAATTACTTTTGATATAGTAGCCTACCAAATTATACTAAAAACACCATGTCATCATTTGATAGTAGTTAAAAGAATAAAAAATGCATATGGAAGAAAATTTCCAATTAACTTTACAACACGCGCAAGCCAGCGTGGTGATATTGGATACAAACAAAATCCAAAATTAGAAAAAGGGATACCGGTCTTGGAATATTACTTAAGAGAACCCTTAGATTATCAAGTAAATCTAAGAAGATTGGATAACCATATAGAAAACATAAAAGATAAGTTAAAACAATGTTATACAAGTAACCCGTTACAATTTTGGGATAAAAATCAGATAACAGCAAAACTAGAAATGAAAGATAAAGATAAGGAGATTAGAGTAAAACCAATGAGATACAATCCAGAAGACCAAAAAGAATTTAGGTCCCAGATAAAAGAACTCCTAGATTTAAAGTTGATCAGAGCTAGTCATAGCCCACACAGCTCTCCTGCCTTCTTAGTAAGAAAACACGCTGAGGTTACAAGAGGTAAACCTAGAATGGTAATAAATTATAAGAAATTAAATGATAACACTGTATTTGATGGGTATTTTCTACCTCATAAGGAAAGTTTAATAAATTCGACTAGAAACAAAAAGATATTTTCAAAATTTGATTGCAAAAGTGGATTTTGGCAAATAAAAATGCATCCTGATAGTATTGCCTACACAACATTTTCTACTCCTCAAGGGCAATATGAATGGCTTGTAATGCCTTTTGGATTAAAAAATGCTCCTCAAATATTTCAAAGAAAAATGGATATTATATTTCGAAACTATGACTTTATTTTTGTATATATAGATGATATCCTAATTCTATCAGATGATATTAATTCACATTTAAAACATCTTGACATTTTTAGAGATTTATGTATGAAACATGGATTAGCTCTTTCAGAAAAAAAAACTAGTTTGTTACAAGAAACTATAGATTTTTTGGGAATGAAGATAGATGGCCAGGGGATAGAACTTCAAAGCCATATTTTGGAAAAAATAACTGCCTTCCCAAATAAATTGACTGATAAAAAACAAGTTCAAAGTTTTCTTAGGATATTAAATTATGCTTCTGATTTTATAGAAAATCTTGCAGCTTTAAGAAGACCCTTTCAAGCTCTTCTTAAAAAGGATAAAGTATTTACTTTTGATAAAGGTCTAGAAGAACAAGTAAAAAAGATAAAAGAATATTGTAAAAGGTTACCAAAATTACAATTACCCAAAGAAAATGATGATTTAATTTTAGAAACTGATGCTTCAGAATATTATTGGAGTGGGATACTTAAAAGGATAGATTATAACTCTGAAGAAGAAAAAATTGGTGAAAGCATTTGTAGATATTGTTCAGGGACTTTTAGTGACACTGAAACAAGATATCATATTAATGAAAAAGAATTACTAGCAGTTATTAGAAGCTGCCAAAAGTTTTATTATTTCCTATTACCTAACAAATTTCTTTTAAGAACTGATAATACCCAGGTAAAAGCTTTTATAAAGAATAATTTGCCTTCTAAACCTGAGTATAAAAGGCTCATAAGATGGCAAACCCTTTTATCTGAATATAATTTTGATATTGAAATAATAAAATCTGATAAAAATGTTTTGGCAGATTTCTTGACTAGAGATGGAAGAGTTAGGACAACAACTTGATAGCCGTCTAAAGATGATGGACGAACAGATACAAGCAATTAAAGAAATTGCAACCGATATGGGAGAACTCATAGATATAATCGAAACCATTCCTGAACATATTGCAGAAATAAAAAATCTTGTGAAAAGCCACTTCAGGATGATAAGTAACAAAGTTACTATGTATGAGTTCGATAGTATGAAGATGAAGCTTATGATAAAACATCAAATGATAGAAAAAGTAGATATGTCATTTGTTTTAGAAAAAACAGATATTCCATCTACTTCTTCTGGAGATCATGTGATGGAAAATGCTCCAGACATTGAAGAAGAGGTAAGAGAAAAATTTTCTTTTAAACCTCATTCAGATAAAACAACCACTTTTGGAAAAGTTCTCCAACCACAGATTCCTCCCCAACAACAACCTTTTTTATTAGATCCTATTGCTAGACAACGGAATAAAATGATAGAACTATACAGCCTTGCTCAAACTGAGTCAAGGTATGTTGATTTCACAGGGGTATACCCTAGATTAAATTATCTGCAAGGATCACGAGCAGATGAGATCAGATATTGGTACGATTTTGGTGCCATAAACATGATTTATCTTACCTCACCTGATTTTCCTGAATTATCAGATTTACCAAGATGGGTCATAACTTCAGTGAAAAATTGTTATCAAAATAACCCAACCATGACCCCTAGAGATACTTTAGCTCTAAAGTTTTTATCTGCAGGACCAGATTTTTTCAATGATTACTATTACCCTGCTTATCATTTTATACATCTTGAAAAATGTCAAGCATTTTCCTGCAAAATCGATTCCAAAAGAAAAGAATTTACAAACTTTAATGAAAATGATATTCACTACAGAAGGGCTATTGGGATAAGAGTAGTAATTCAGGGAATGGAATCTACTCTTAAAAAACCATTCAGAACTTATGGAGGAGAATATAAAAATTCTCCAGTTATGATTGCTCCGGTCCGAAAATCACCAGATGCAGCGATAAAATTTTTAAATAGCAAGATTAATTTGTTAGAAACTGGTTCAGTCAGATCAAGTCCGGAGGCACAGTATAAAATTTGTCAATATAGGAAACACCCTCCTGGAACCTGCCCATCATGTTCTCCTAATAAGACCAATATGAGTACCAACTCATCAAGGGATAGCCTAAATTCTAATGAATAGGCATTAAGCATAGATTAAAGGGTTTAAACATGTGAGTTTAAACACCTAAAAGAAGATTCTCTTCTAGATTTCTAACCGATACGTACAAAAACTTGGTATTGGAAAAAGTAAAGATAAGATTGACATAAATAAAGTGGGTAGACATGTCCATAAAGACAAAAGATGCAGGTCTTAAATGTCTAACTTCCCAAGGCAACTTTGAAATAAGAGATGGGACACTTCAAGGCAAGCCATAAAGTCACCTAGCCAAGAGAAATGCAAAAGAGGACACGTATCTTGCAACAAGAAGACTCATCATGTGACAACCCGAACTTTCAAGGTCACGTGATCCTGTTTTCTTATTATTTCTCTTTCAGGTCTCTTGCGATGATACAAATTAATAAACACTTTTGACTGTAACGTAATTGCTAAATGTATAACGTATTTGGGTATGTGTAGGTGTGTTTGACTGATTAACTACAAGAAGCCGTTAATTGGTTCTAGGCGTCGTTTAGTTAAGTTAGGGGACTAACCTATTTGGGCCACAAACCTACTCGAAACACACACACACGGGTTACCTATTATTTTAAAAGAGACATCACAACAATGGAGGTCATTATTATTATCATTGTTTTCTAAATAGAACAAAAAAAAGGGGCAGTTGGTCGGCGCAAAAAGAAAGAAGGAAGCAAGTGAATTGGACCTATGTTGGGCCGTATAGAGCCCAAAGGAATTATGTGTTGGGGCCGGCTAATAGCTTTAGCAATTATATACATACGTAACTTGAAAAAAATAAAACACAAGAAAACCCTATTTCCCCACTTGGTTGTGCGACGTCAGACGGTAACCCCCCACCAAAGTAATCCTATACCTTCAAGGCATCATATGTGTATATGCTATTGATAGGTATGCGAGTAATACTTTACATATGTTATGATTATAAGTGCTATCAATTATATGTGTTAGGGATGATGGCAACATGCTAATATTTGTGAACATGATCATGTATGTTACTGAATAAATATGATATGTCATGCGATATTATGTTAACTCTTGAACTAGTTGGCACGTAATTAAAATTGATAATTAGGTTGTCTGATGTTTGATCTAAATGACAAGTGAGAACTGCCCATGATTCATGTTGCGATATTGATGAATTAACTGGATAATTACTTGATATATATTGTGTCTTGATCTAATCAAATAACCATGTGCATATTCTAGTGAAGTTGTCAGAAAAGTCAGTGAATTACTTAATGAGGTGAGACATTGTTTGTTGAGATTGAAATAGGTGTCATAGGATATAGTAAATTAATGACTCATGATAATCTTGACTATTGAAGTACATGTTGATGTGGTAATTGAATAAACAATTGATGGTACATGGTAGTTGTCGTGATGGTTGACTTATGAATTATTAGTTGTTTTACATATTGCCATAAGGGGGCTAACCGATTATTATAGTTTGTGTATAACTGGAAGTGGACGATGGTTTTTGAAACTGATTTGGAATTTCGCTAAAAATGGGGCCTCACACGTATATCCATTAAGCTGGACCGCTAAGTAGACAAATCCAACAGCGCAATCGGTTTCAGTTGGGCCGTACGCAACCTGACTCGAGCTGGGCCGCAGCACCGGTTGGGCCTCGGTTAATGGGCCACGTAGTACAGTATTGGGCTGGATAAAATAATGGGCCGCATAATGACATGATAATCTGTAGTCGCACACTTATACTGTAGTCGGACACTTATACTGTAGTCGCGCAAGTAGTACGAATCGTACACACGCACCGAGTCACACACTGCAATTAGGCCAAACATTGACATTGGGCCGCACTCCTCAATAAAGTGTATTATGGACTGTTAAGCATTATTTGGAATCAAGGATCTGTATTGTAAACTTGTTTGAGGCACGAACAACTGTTATATGATCATGAAATGTGAACTTACACATGACGTAAATACTTGCCACATAGTGATATGGATTGTTGAATGTTTTCGTGTTATGGCTTGGATAACGATGTATGTTTTGCTTGTATACAACTTGTGAAATGTGTATGACGAATACGTGATTTATGTGTACAAGAAACTAACTGTCTTTGGTAACCACGATAGGGTTTGATTAATCAACTGTTAAACAAGCACTTAATCTTACCGAGCAAACCAAAGGTGAGTTCACTGCACTTTTCTCAAGCATGCGTCCCGGTGGTTTGGGACAACTGGTAAACATTTGGAAGGGAAACATTGGGTAAATAACTTAATCGGTTTTGGTTATTGCCTGGAGGGCAATGGGGGTGATTAGTTGATAGCGCTATTAGGTACTAATTATCTGGGTTTCACTATGGTTGTTTAGAGGCACACTCCTCGGTTACGTAAGGGCGGTTCCCCTAGGGTAACTAACTGGACAACATAGTGGGTTGCTAAGAGGCACACTCCTCGGTTACGTAAGGGCATAGTCCCTAGGGTAACTAACTTGAGCAACATCATAACGCATCATTGAATCGCATTAACATATAACTGGTAACACAACACGTAAGCAACACTTTGAACTCACCAGCGTAGTCTGACACACTTGTTGCATGCTTGTAGGTAATTATTGAAGGAACTTGGGAGCTTGCTGTCTGATGCTGCTGGAGTGGTTGTGGTCATAATAAACAGTTATTTGATTTGCTTTTGATACATATACGCACTTATACATTTATGCTTCCGCTCAATACTTTGGTTTTGGTTTAACTTTTCAAATGATACATTTCTTTCAATTGGGTATTTCAATACATTATAACTTGTGTTTGATATGGTTGGTGGCTCTTTGTTGGATCGTTGCACCTCCAATAGGGATATGCCCTAGGTGGTTATTTGGGGGTGTGACAGTTTGGTATCAGAGCCACTGGTTATAGAGAACTCGGTTTTAAAAATGTTTTCATAAAACCAGACTATAACCGAATTGATCCAAACGATGACCATGACACTCAGCTCCAGACTGCAAGGTTCGTTTCTCATCTACTAATGCATGGTATATCTAGTGTACACATATGTATAACATTACACGTGAATTCACACTTGGCACAGCAGCATGAGCCCTTATATTACCAACCCTTGTTACGTGATCTGTTAGTGTGACACTATCCATTGATTATTGTAATTCTTAACCCTGTGATACCTTACGTTTGCTGTTTGGATGAGGGGAACCTTTTAGCGCGAGTTAAAAGGCACTGAGATAAGCATGCAAATTGCCTTATTATTATGGGTGCACACATAATAATAATGTGGGGTGCATGTGAGTCCCAGTGAGGTTTAACGAGTGTGAGAGGGGTTCCGCTCTGTTAATTGACGTTATGTTAGAACACAACAGTCCATGGGAGTCATAGCAGTGATTGTCTCCTACTCGAACATGATCTTTTCACTCCTTTCTGAATCCTTACAAATCTCGATGCTATCAAGTATTATCTGAACACACATCTGAACGCCTAGCGAAACGTGTAGAATGTTAGGTGCTTGAACGAACGTCCTTGAGCTGGTCTATACCTTTCTCGCTTCTCTTCGTTTGCTGGGACTCTATGTATCGACGTCTTAGACTCCGAAGTGTAATCACTTCGGCAACACTCTCGCAGCATACCGTGTATTACTCAATCGACTTACTAGATCGATAGACAAAAGGGTGAGCGTAGTATTTTACCGACCTCAGTATTTGGACAACCCTGATTACCGGCAACGAACACCAGCGAATTGGCTTCAAACGGATCATTCACCCTAGTTAGCGACTTATGGGAGTCAACTCTTACAAACCAAACGGGACATACACGATGACAATGGACTGTAGAAAGGAATGGATAACTGCCAGTGCAACGAGCGGCGCCTTAGGACGCGGCACGGAATGTGTTATGATGGACCATGTTGGTGAAAGATCGTAGGGTTATGTTTCAAGCAACAACATTAGAGGCAACAGTTATCGTGACATCAAGGCACTCGTAATCGTAGTCTATAGTAGGGAAATGAAGGTGCCTACGGCATGGATCGCCCATTGTTAAATCAAGAAGACAACAACCAAGGGAACGACAGAAGTACTAGAAATCCTCGTAACAATAGCAACAACATTGGAAATGATGCTCGTGGAGGGGCATTTAGGATTGGCGTGAGCGACGCCAGGAATACAACAGCATGGTGGCCTGCACGTTCTTGATAACGAATCGACTGACGGCAAGTCAATTGAAACCTTATATGTTCGTTGGGATGCAAACTTGATCTCGTGGGTCAACTGTTCGACATTGACCTACTTCCCAATACTCTTGTAAGTTTTGACATGGTCGTTGACATGGACTTGGTTATCTATGTATCAAGCAGCAAATTCTCTGCAAAAAGAAAATCGTGCGTTCCCTCTCCCAGTGGGGAATCCTTATCAGTTTGAGATCATCATAGTGGTGCCATTGTTGGCATCATCTCAATCGTGAAAGCCCAGAAGTGTCTACGGAAGGGCTACTCTGCTATACTAGCTCTTGTCACCGATTCGCCACTTTAAGAAAGGAAGATCGAGTATCTTCCAGTTATTCGTGAATTTCCTGACGTGTCTTCTGAAGAGTTACCTGGTTTACTTCCACATCGTTAGGAGGAATTTCAGAATAGACCTTATGCTAATCTTGATTTCCTTCTGGGATACAGCAATCCCTTAGGTTCGCTAGATACTATCACAGCTTCATCATAGGATTTTCGAAGGTTTCGCAACTTCAACCTCCTTAGCATAGCGGGGAGTTGTGAATTCCTGAGAAATAAAATTGGAGAACGTCTTTGCAGCTTTTGAAACCCAACCCTACAACACGCGGAGCATCGCTTCTATCCGAGGGTACCGATGATCCAGCGATATACCATGATGGTGTTACGGAGAGGAACTGCACGACCTACAACCTCCGGTGGAAACCGTGGTCATTGGATTTAAGTGGGAGGCATTACTTGGACGGTACCGAATGCACCAATTAGACCGATCACAAGGGCCTCCAGCGCACCCTTGTTTCAATAGAGCTAACCATGTGATGGCATCGCTAGATGGAACTTCCGAACGAACACGGGATTAGGAGAACTATACCCACGCATCCCTGTAGACGAACCTTATCACTTTCACTTGTCATCGCCGCTAGAAGTGAAGCAGTCACAGTTACACGCGTTTGTCGTTTTGCAACACTAACCTTTACCCACCAAACTCTGTTTTGGACAAATGATACACTCGCGCGACCGCAATGTGACGAACCTCCCTGTTGTGCCATGCCGCCATGCACCACTACTGGAAATTACTTCTTGACAACAAATTTGCTGGCCAAATCCTTCGGATGTTTAATGGACCCCTGTTTCGCTCGAATCTTCGTACGAACCTCATTACTTCCCTGTTCCCTTGATTGGCAACTGATATAACAAAACGCTAACCACCATACCATGATTTTCACCGATCACAAGATGTGCCCCAGGCGTTGTAAAGTATCTATAGATCGAGTTCGTCGGAACTCACTTCAAGCCATTGTTTTAGATCAATTTTCGGGATGAAAATTCTTTCAAGTAGGAGATGTTGTGACACCCCGCGAAAACGCTTAACAAAACTAGCTTCCTCAGCGACTGTTTGCTAAATTTCGGGACGAAATTTCCTTCAAGTTGGGGATGATGTCACACCTGAGCAAAATCCGTAGCAATCTTGATTTCCTCACTTCACTCCTCAATGCTTACTTGCCAAATTTCGGGACGAAATTTCTTTCAAGTTGGGGATGATGTGACAACCCGAACTTTCAAGGTCACGTGATCCTGTTTTCTTATTATTTCTCTTTCAGGTCTCTTGCGATGATACAAATTAATAAACACTTTTGACTGTAACGTAATTGCTAAATGTATAACGTATTTGGGTATGTGTAGGTGTGTTTGACTGATTAACTACAAGAAGCCGTTAATTGGTTCTAGGCGTCGTTTAGTTAAGTTAGGGGACTAACCTATTTGGGCCACAAACCTACTCGAAACACACACACACGGGTTACCTATTATTTTAAAAGAGACATCACAACAATGGAGGTCATTATTATTATCATTGTTTTCTAAATAGAACAAAAAAAAGGGGCAGTTGGTCGGCGCAAAAAGAAAGAAGGAAGCAAGTGAATTGGACCTATGTTGGGCCGTATAGAGCCCAAAGGAATTATGTGTTGGGGCCGGCTAATAGCTTTAGCAATTATATACATACGTAACTTGAAAAAAATAAAACACAAGAAAACCCTATTTCCCCACTTGGTTGTGCGACGTCAGACGGTAACCCCCCACCAAAGTAATCCTATACCTTCAAGGCATCATATGTGTATATGCTATTGATAGGTATGCGAGTAATACTTTACATATGTTATGATTATAAGTGCTATCAATTATATGTGTTAGGGATGATGGCAACATGCTAATATTTGTGAACATGATCATGTATGTTACTGAATAAATATGATATGTCATGCGATATTATGTTAACTCTTGAACTAGTTGGCACGTAATTAAAATTGATAATTAGGTTGTCTGATGTTTGATCTAAATGACAAGTGAGAACTGCCCATGATTCATGTTGCGATATTGATGAATTAACTGGATAATTACTTGATATATATTGTGTCTTGATCTAATCAAATAACCATGTGCATATTCTAGTGAAGTTGTCAGAAAAGTCAGTGAATTACTTAATGAGGTGAGACATTGTTTGTTGAGATTGAAATAGGTGTCATAGGATATAGTAAATTAATGACTCATGATAATCTTGACTATTGAAGTACATGTTGATGTGGTAATTGAATAAACAATTGATGGTACATGGTAGTTGTCGTGATGGTTGACTTATGAATTATTAGTTGTTTTACATATTGCCATAAGGGGGCTAACCGATTATTATAGTTTGTGTATAACTGGAAGTGGACGATGGTTTTTGAAACTGATTTGGAATTTCGCTAAAAATGGGGCCTCACACGTATATCCATTAAGCTGGACCGCTAAGTAGACAAATCCAACAGCGCAATCGGTTTCAGTTGGGCCGTACGCAACCTGACTCGAGCTGGGCCGCAGCACCGGTTGGGCCTCGGTTAATGGGCCACGTAGTACAGTATTGGGCTGGATAAAATAATGGGCCGCATAATGACATGATAATCTGTAGTCGCACACTTATACTGTAGTCGCACACTTATACTGTAGTCGCGCAAGTAGTACGAATCGTACACACGCACCGAGTCACACACTGCAATTAGGCCAAACATTGACATTGGGCCGCACTCCTCAATAAAGTGTATTATGGACTGTTAAGCATTATTTGGAATCAAGGATCTGTATTGTAAACTTGTTTGAGGCACGAACAACTGTTATATGATCATGAAATGTGAACTTACACATGACGTAAATACTTGCCACATAGTGATATGGATTGTTGAATGTTTTCGTGTTATGGCTTGGATAACGATGTATGTTTTGCTTGTATACAACTTGTGAAATGTGTATGACGAATACGTGATTTATGTGTACAAGAAACTAACTGTCTTTGGTAACCACGATAGGGTTTGATTAATCAACTGTTAAACAAGCACTTAATCTTACCGAGCAAACCAAAGGTGAGTTCACTGCACTTTTCTCAAGCATGCGTCCCGGTGGTTTGGGACAACTGGTAAACATTTGGAAGGGAAACATTGGGTAAATAACTTAATCGGTTTTGGTTATTGCCTGGAGGGCAATGGGGGTGATTAGTTGATAGCGCTATTAGGTACTAATTATCTGGGTTTCACTATGGTTGTTTAGAGGCACACTCCTCGGTTACGTAAGGGCGGTTCCCCTAGGGTAACTAACTGGACAACATAGTGGGTTGCTAAGAGGCACACTCCTCGGTTACGTAAGGGCATAGTCCCTAGGGTAACTAACTTGAGCAACATCATAACGCATCATTGAATCGCATTAACATATAACTGGTAACACAACACGTAAGCAACACTTTGAACTCACCAGCGTAGTCTGACACACTTGTTGCATGCTTGTAGGTAATTATTGAAGGAACTTGGGAGCTTGTTGTCTGATGCTGCTGGAGTGGTTGTGGTCATAATAAACAGTTATTTGATTTGCTTTTGATACATATACGCACTTATACATTTATGCTTCCGCTCAATACTTTGGTTTTGGTTTAACTTTTCAAATGATACATTTCTTTCAATTGGGTATTTCAATACATTATAACTTGTGTTTGATATGGTTGGTGGCTCTTTGTTGGATCGTTGCACCTCCAATAGGGATATGCCCTAGGTGGTTATTTGGGGGTGTGACACATCATGAATAAAGGCCTATAAAAAAGGGAAAAGAGAAGGAGGAGGGGCATCGGTCTTCACTCATGTCTTAGAATGTTTTCTTTGATGTAATAAAAGTCTTTTGTATTTTCAAGAGTGTTTAGAGTGTTTTTTTTTATTTTCCCTTTTGTAAGATATTTCCCTTTGTAAGATTTCCACCATGGAATAAAAGTCTTTGATTTCCTTATAAATTCTGAGAGTGTTCATCTTTATTTAGAGATATTTTTCTCTTAATAAGAAAAATCCTCCAACCTCAAACTGTCTCTTTTTTTCCTTACACCGGAGGTAGGAAACGAAACCAGGTTGTGCTGAATATTGCTGAAGGAGCCAAAGAGGAGTTACCTAAGACAACTTAGGTTTGGCCTGAAAGAGCCTAGTAAAAAGACTCTTGGTATAACCCGGCGATATCTTGGTCAAAACGGGAAAAAGGTACGGAAGCATGTTGGACCCTTTTTCTTTTTAATTTTGAAATATCACTAAATAATTGTTACTCTTAGTTTTTGTAAGGAAATATTTTACAAACAAAAGAAAATCTTAATTAAATTTTGTGATCTTTTTGATGATAATATAAATTTTAATCTCAAATTAAGGTGTGCTATGTCTTTTGATTTTTCTAAGATATAAATTAATTATACAATATGTGGATAATAAAAATAACAACTATAGGAACTTTTGATATCTTTTTAAACTATTTTGATAATTGCCTACATGAAGTAACGATTTTGAACCGACAAAATATTTCGGCTACTACCACCCAAAATGGTATCGAATGCCTTTAATGATAGGTTGTGATTGTTCTTATTATTATGGAAAGATAAAAAGAAAATATAAGAAAAGGACTCATTTTAGAAAAAGATTTTTCAAAAAACGCAAGACCAAGTTTTATAAAAGAAAAGGATATAAAAAGACTTTTAAACCTACATATAAAAGAAAGCAAAGTCCTAAAAAGTGTAGGTGTTTTCTTTGTCATGAAGAAGGACATTATGCAAATAAATGTCCTAAGAAATTTAATAAAAATCTCAAGATCTTTGAAATAGATGAAGACATTGAAAAAATGATGAATGAAGGAGAATTTATACAAATTAATGATTTTCATAATGAAGATTCTGATGAAAGCATATTTATATTAACCGAAACAGAATACACATCATCCGAAGATGAATAGATTAGATATAGCCACCACTAGTAAAATAGATGATGATATAATTGATTGCCAAAATGAACAATTTGGAGAATATAAACAAGAAGTATTAATAGATAAGAAAAAACTTAAACAAATACAACATGAAAATTTCTCATTATCAAACCATTCAGGATTTAAAATGAATACTTTACAAAAACTAGGAATAAAACCTAGAGATCATCATTTATATTATGGGCTAAATATTCAAGAAAGGGCTTTAGATATTAACATAACATCTAACAAAGTTATGATACCTTTATTATCTAAAAAAGATATCCAAGAAAAATTACAAAAGATAAAACCAGAAATAAGAAACACTTTGGGATGGGTACATGTAGGAGCTATCCAAATAATAATAAAATCCACCTTTAAAGAAGGTATAGATACCCCTATAGAATTAGCTGTTATGGATAATAGAATACAAAATAGAGAAGAAGCATGCCTTGGAATATTAAGAGGAAATTTACAATATGGAAAACTGAAATTTAATATCTATCCTAGAATTTCCTATAATATTCAAGATAAAGATTTTGATAAAACTTTAAGTCTATTACAAGATTTTAAGAGAAAAGATTTCTTTAAACAACAAAATAGACCTTATTCTATTACATATGCTATTTCTTATGCAGTGTCAAATACTCATCATTCTGAATGTTTTAGTATAAAAGACACTATTGATTTTCCTTATTTGTTTAACGATGTTTGTCAAATACAAATACCGACCTTACCTAAAATAGAAGAAATAGATTCAAGACCTTTAAGTCTTGATTTACGAGATAAACCAATGATGTCTTCTAACCAGATAACCCCTAGATTGTTGTTCTCAAACAAAGAGGTAATAAGTTATCCTCTAAGAATAACTAATTCAAGTAGATATAATGATGTAATTAGTGAAAAAGAAGATAATGTAAGGAATTACAAAATTCAAGGAGAATATTTCAATGGAAAAAGATTTTCGGCAGTAAATATGCTAATAGATACAGGTGCTAATGGGAATTATATAAACCATAAAATTTGTAAATACTTACAAAAATATCCATTAGAAGAACCCCATCAATACACAAACTTTAATGGTGAACTACATGAAATTAATGAAGCTGTAGAAACCATAATAAAGTTTGGAGAAGAAAAAATTCCTTTAAGACTCTTAATAGGTAATGAAGATGAAAACGATTCATTAGAAATAATGTTAGGATTAACTTTCTTAGAAAATGTAAAACCATATCAAATAACCTCCTATGGATTAAAAATTACATACAATGGCAAAATGATTTACATACCTAAATGACAAGCCCTAAAAGCATATACATCCCAATAGGTATTACTTATAAAGATTACAAAGCTGAATACTTTGCTGCTTATATAGATAGTGGCTCAGGATTGTGTATATGTAAACCAGATTGTTTTCCAAAGGAATATCATGAGGATTTAACACCATGTAATGGAGTTAGCTTTTCAAAAACTATAGTTCCCTTAAAAAGAGGAATAAAAAATCCAATAATAATAATTGGATCATACATGGTTAAATGTCCACCATTTTACTTTTATAATTCTGGATCAGATGTATTATTAGGAAATGATTTTTTAGAAAGATTTAACAAAATTACTTTTGATATAGTAGCCTACCAAATTATACTAAAAACACCATGTCATCATTTGATAGTAGTTAAAAGAATAAAAAATGCATATGGAAGAAAATTTCCAATTAACTTTACAACACGCGCAAGCCAGCGTGGTGATATTGGATACAAACAAAATCCAAAATTAGAAAAAGGGATACCGGTCTTGGAATATTACTTAAGAGAACCCTTAGATTATCAAGTAAATCTAAGAAGATTGGATAACCATATAGAAAACATAAAAGATAAGTTAAAACAATGTTATACAAGTAACCCGTTACAATTTTGGGATAAAAATCAGATAACAGCAAAACTAGAAATGAAAGATAAAGATAAGGAGATTAGAGTAAAACCAATGAGATACAATCCAGAAGACCAAAAAGAATTTAGGTCCCAGATAAAAGAACTCCTAGATTTAAAGTTGATCAGAGCTAGTCATAGCCCACACAGCTCTCCTGCCTTCTTAGTAAGAAAACACGCTGAGGTTACAAGAGGTAAACCTAGAATGGTAATAAATTATAAGAAATTAAATGATAACACTGTATTTGATGGGTATTTTCTACCTCATAAGGAAAGTTTAATAAATTCGACTAGAAACAAAAAGATATTTTCAAAATTTGATTGCAAAAGTGGATTTTGGCAAATAAAAATGCATCCTGATAGTATTGCCTACACAGCATTTTCTACTCCTCAAGGGCAATATGAATGGCTTGTAATGCCTTTTGGATTAAAAAATGCTCCTCAAATATTTCAAAGAAAAATGGATATTATATTTCGAAACTATGACTTTATTTTTGTATATATAGATGATATCCTAATTCTATCAGATGATATTAATTCACATTTAAAACATCTTGACATTTTTAGAGATTTATGTATGAAACATGGATTAGCTCTTTCAGAAAAAAAAACTAGTTTGTTACAAGAAACTATAGATTTTTTGAGAATGAAGATAGATGGCCAGGGGATAGAACTTCAAAGCCATATTTTGGAAAAAATAACTGCCTTCCCAAATAAATTGACTGATAAAAAACAAGTTCAAAGTTTTCTTGGGATATTAAATTATGCTTCTGATTTTATAGAAAATCTTGCAGCTTTAAGAAGACCCTTTCAAGCTCTTCTTAAAAAGGATAAAGTATTTACTTTTGATAAAGGTCTAGAAGAACAAGTAAAAAAGATAAAAGAATATTGTAAAAGGTTACCAAAATTACAATTACCCAAAGAAAATGATGATTTAATTTTAGAAACTGATGCTTCAGAATATTATTGGAGTGGGATACTTAAAAGGATAGATTATAACTCTGAAGAAGAAAAAATTGGTGAAAGCATTTGTAGATATTGTTCAGGGACTTTTAGTGACACTGAAACAAGATATCATATTAATGAAAAAGAATTACTAGCAGTTATTAGAAGCTGCCAAAAGTTTTATTATTTCCTATTACCTAACAAATTTCTTTTAAGAACTGATAATACCCAGGTAAAAGCTTTTATAAAGAATAATTTGCCTTCTAAACCTGAGTATAAAAGGCTCATAAGATGGCAAACCCTTTTATCTGAATATAATTTTGATATTGAAATAATAAAATCTGATAAAAATGTTTTGGCAGATTTCTTGACTAGAGATGGAAGAGTTAGGACAACAACTTGATAGCCGTCTAAAGATGATGGACGAACAGATACAAGCAATTAAAGAAATTGCAACCGATATGGGAGAACTCATAGATATAATCGAAACCATTCCTGAACATATTGCAGAAATAAAAAATCTTGTGAAAAGCCACTTCAGGATGATAAGTAACAAAGTTACTATGTATGAGTTCGATAGTATGAAGATGAAGCTTATGATAAAACATCAAATGATAGAAAAAGTAGATATGTCATTTGTTTTAGAAAAAACAGATATTCCATCTACTTCTTCTGGAGATCATGTGATGGAAAATGCTCCAGACATTGAAGAAGAGGTAAGAGAAAAATTTTCTTTTAAACCTCATTCAGATAAAACAACCACTTTTGGAAAAGTTCTCCAACCACAGATTCCTCCCCAACAACAACCTTTTTTATTAGATCCTGTTGCTAGACAAAGGAATAAAATGATAGAACTATACAGCCTTGCTCAAACTGAGTCAAGGTATGTTGATTTCACAGGGGTATACCCTAGATTAAATTATCTGCAAGGATCACCAGGCAGATGAGATCAGATATTGGTACGATTTTGGTGCCATAAACATGATTTATCTTACCTCACCTGATTTTCCTGAATTATCAGATTTACCAAGATGGGTCATAACTTCAGTGAAAAATTGTTATCAAAATAACCCAACCATGACCCCTAGAGATACTTTAGCTCTAAAGTTTTTATCTGCAGGACCAGATTTTTTCACTGATTACTATTACCCTGCTTATCATTTTATACATCTTGAAAAATGTCAAGCATTTTCCTGCAAAATCGATTCCAAAAGAAAAGAATTTACAAACTTTAATGAAAATGATATTCACTACAGAAGGGCTATTGGGATAAGAGTAGTAATTCAGGGAATGGAATCTACTCTTAAAAAACCATTCAGAACTTATGGAGGAGAATATAAAAATTCTCCAGTTATGATTGCTCCGGCCCGAAAATCACCAGATGCAGCGATAAAATTTTTAAATAGCAAGATTAATTTGTTAGAAACTGGTTCAGTCAGATCAAGTCCGGAGGCACAGTATAAAATTTGTCAATATAGGAAACACCCTCCTGGAACCTGCCCATCATGTTCTCCTAATAAGACCAATATGAGTACCAACTCATCAAGGGATAGCCTAAATTCTAATGAATAGGCATTAAGCATAGATTAAAGGGTTTAAACATGTGAGTTTAAACACCTAAAAGAAGATTCTCTTCTAGATTTCTAACCGATACGTACAAAAACTTGGTAATGGAAAAAGTAAAGATAAGATTGACATAAATAAAGTGGGTAGACATGTCCATAAAGACAAAAGATGAAGGTCTTAAATGTCTAACTTCCCAAGGCAACTTTGAAATAAGAGATGGGACACTTCAAGGCAAGCCATAAAGTCACCTAGCCAAGAGAAATGCAAAAGAGGACACGTATCTTGCAACAAGAAGACTCATCATGAATAAAGGCCTATAAAAAAGGGAAAAGAGAAGGAGGAGGGGCATCGGTCTTCACTCATGTCTTAGAATGTTTTCTTTGATGTAATAAAAGTCTTTTGTATTTTCAAGAGTGTTTAGAGTGTTTTTTTTATTTTCCCTTTTGTAAGATATTTCCCTTTGTAAGATTTCCACCATGGAATAAAAGTCTTTGATTTCCTTATAAATTCTGAGAGTGTTCATCTTTATTTAGAGATATTTTTCTCTTAATAAGAAAAATCCTCCAACCTCAAGCTGTCTCTTTTTTTCCTTACACCGGAGGTAGGAAACGAAACCAGGTTGTGCTGAATATTGCTGAAGGAGCCAAAGAGGAGTTACCTAAGACAACTTAGGTTTGGCCTGAAAGAGCCTAGTAAAAAGACTCTTGGTATAACCCGGCGATATCTTGGTCAAAACGGGAAAAAGGTACGGAAGCATGTTGGACCCTTTTTCTTTTTAATTTTGAAATATCACTAAATAATTGTTACTCTTAGTTTTTGTAAGGAAATATTTTACAAACAAAAGAAAATCTTAATTAAATTTTGTGATCTTTTTGATGATAATATAAATTTTAATCTCAAATTAAGGTGTGCTATGTCTTTTGATTTTTCTAAGATATAAATTAATTATACAATATGTGGATAATAAAAATAACAACTATAGGAACTTTTGATATCTTTTTAAACTATTTTGATAATTGCCTACATGAAGTAACGATTTTGAACCGACAAAATATTTCGGCTACTACCACCCAAAATGGTATCAGAGCCACCGATATTTCTTTTGCGGGGGCTCTACAACTACGCCAACAAATACTAGAAACTGATTTTGACAAATTAATTTACTTAAACATAAAATTGATTGATAATGAAATTAGACTTATTAAGCTAAATACCCAAACTAATTTTATTGCAAGTGAAGTTTTGAGCACAAATACTGATTTTGATGATGATTATATTTCTGATGAAGATTTTAATTTTAGTCACTATGAATGGACAAGTTCTGATTTTACTTATGATGATACTGATTGGCAATATAGTTCTTCTTAATGGAAAACAAAAATTTTAATAAATTAAAAGAAGGTGAAAATTCTTTAAAAATAGATAAAGATATAATAGAAATACAAAAAACAATTATTTTTTATGGAGATAAAATAATATTTAGACTAGATAAAATTATGGAATTACTTCAATCTGCCTATCCTAGTAGGAAAGATAAAGAAACAATAACTAATTTACAAGACCCTTTAGTTCAACTTTTGCAAAATATGAAGATACCTAAAGGTTATAAAAACAATTAAAATGAATTCAGATACGGAAAGTGAAAATAATATAATTCCTAAGTTAGACGATTCTGAAATAGAAAATTTAACAACAAAAATAGGGGATATGGAATTAAATGATAATTTCATCAATATTAAAACTCAAGAAAATTTTAATATAAATGATACAGCTAGTACAAGCACTAGATTACCAATAAGAAATGAATCTCAAAGACCATCCCTAGGATACGCCGCTATAAAATCAACAATAAGACAGGAAGATAATTATAGACCTTATCCTTCAATGAAGAATGAACCAATAAATCCTTTTGGAATATATTTAGATTTAGATTGTGTTAATAACACGGAAGAAGCAATTGATAAATGGGAAACCGCTTTTAGAATAGCCGTTTCTGTTAATAAAATGGATATTGAAACAATAAAAGGATTTTTAGAAAGAACCCTATTAAATAGTGCTTTAAGATATTGGCAAAATATAAGTCCTGATGCTAAACAATATATATTTAATTCAGATGAAGATTTGGCCAACATAATAACAAGAGCCGTAGAGGCTTTTAGATTAGAGTTTTGTGGAGAAGGTAATATAATAAGAGACCCAGCAACTATACAAAAATATTTAACAGCTTTACTAAGATTACAATTATGTGATATTTGTGAAATTGATAGATATATTTGTGTTTTTCAAGATTATTATTACCATATCTATAATCAAGTACCTGATACGGGTAATTATTTACCCTTATTTTTTGCAAAAATACCTGATCCTTGGGGACAAAAACTAATAAATACTTATAACCCAGGAACATCAGATACCTTAGGAAAAAGAATAACACATGTCAGAGACAAATTAAGCGAGTGGTGTGGGGATGCAATATTAGCTAAATTGAGCAAAGGATTAAAAAGAAAAATATCTTTATGTTGTAGCAACCCAAAAATGCCTTTAATGATAGGTTGTGATAGTTCTTATTATTATGGAAAGATAAAAAGAAAATATAAGAAAAGGACTCATTTTAGAAAAAGATTTTTCAAAAAACGCAAGACCAAGTTTTATAAAAGAAAAGGATATAAAAAGACTTTTAAACCTACATATAAAAGAAAGCAAAGTCCTAAAAAGTGTAGGTGTTTTCTTTGTCATGAAGAAGGACATTATGCAAATAAATGTCCTAAGAAATTTAATAAAAATCTCAAGATCTTTGAAATAGATGAAGACATTGAAAAAATGATGAATGAAGGAGAATTTATACAAATTAATGATTTTCATAATGAAGATTCTGATGAAAGCATATTTATATTAACCGAAACAGAATACACATCATCCGAAGATGAATAGATTAGATATAGCCACCACTAGTAAAATAGATGATGATATAATTGATTGCCAAAATGAACAATTTGGAGAATATAAACAAGAAGTATTAATAGATAAGAAAAAACTTAAACAAATACAACATGAAAATTTCTCATTATCAAACCATTCAGGATTTAAAATGAATACTTTACAAAAACTAGGAATAAAACCTAGAGATCATCATTTATATTATGGGCTAAATATTCAAGAAAGGGCTTTAGATATTAACATAACATCTAACATGTGACAACCCGAACTTTCAAGGTCGGTGACGTTCCATCCTTCGATCTTTGCTTCTCGTTATCTTTCTCTAACCTTGTTAGATTGATTGGTACAATAACGTATTAAACAATGTTTTGACATTTGGGCCGCACATTAACTAGGCCGCATCTTCACACCCGAGCCCAAATACACCACCTGTTTTAATTTAATCCTGGCAGCCCACTTACTTTAACTTAATCTTGGCAAGTACTGTTCGGCCCACTAAGCATTCTTATGCCCATGTTCTCCGATTAAAATTAGATTATTTGATATTAATGTGGGCTTAGGCCCAAACCGGTTATGATTACTTATGACTATAACCATACAAGTCGGCCAAATTGGTACCAATAGGTATACGTATATGATTAGGATTACTTCACCAATAAAAACAAACCCTACTCTCTTTTTCTTAATCTCGTTCGACTGAAGAAAACCCCCCCTCCTTCGAGACATTACAGTATCGGATCAACCTTATTTGCTTAGTAAGTTCTCATGTTAAATTTATGTTGAAAACCTTGTTGTGTGAGATCTTGATCGCATGATATTAGATTGCAATAAATATGTTATTAAAACTTTCTGTTGAGCCTATCAAGAGGAGCTAGGATGATAGCTTGGTAATGAATAAGTAGGGTTGTATGTATGTTAGATTCGTCGGATAGTGAGAATATGATACGTGTTGCTATTGTTGTGATTCATGTGCAATATGTTAATGAAATCGGTTGTTGATAGGTTTGTTCTTAATTATCACATATGAATTAATTAGTTAGTTGGCAGTAGCATAAACGGTCCAATGGAATATGTGTAAGGTTGACTAAAAGGGGCGGCGCATGTGGATCAATGCATATTAAAGAATAAGCTTGTCAGTAAGCATGTGTGCATGATGTAATCCTTGACAAAATAATGTTGGTAATCACAATTGACGGTTAATATTAAATAATGTTTTTATGTAACAAATTCAGAGGTCCAATCGTGTATAAGGTTTTGGGCGGTTTGTATGTATGTATATGTTATATGGAATCAGCCATGACATTATCATATTAATAGGCAAGACATTTAAAATACATATATGTGAGTGGATTGTTCGGCCCAATCAAAAGTCCCACATGTATGCAAGTCATAAATACTAAGAGTACCTTCACGTGATGTGTTTATTAGTTTGCATTATGTCTGTTGTTGATGGTGAGCCGCCAATAGCCACCAATAAGGTGCAGACCTCACCACAATAAGAAGCCATGTGGTTGAGTTGGGAGGTCCAATGAGGCCTTACCACAATGGCATGAAACCATTCTTCACCCATGTGAGTATAATATGGCATGATTAAATGGGAAAAACGTTAATTAATGAGTGGATGTGTTGAAATTGGTGGCCACATCTAATCAAATAGGAATAATAATCATTAATCGATGGTCAAATATGGTTGTAAAGCATGATGTGTGATTCGTGTATATAGGCGGCCAAGTAACAACATGTGACCACACCATCACTTGGGCTGATTTGGAGTGATGGGCCACACTCATGAGTAAACTGCACATCCACTTAGTGAATCCGTGAACTTGTAACATGCATAAGGATTTAATTGAGCCGAAGAGTTTCAGTAGATTGCACCAATCCTAAGTGAAGCATTAACTTGAATTATGTACATACTTGTGTGTTGAAGGACTAAACATTGTATTGTCTTACAAGCATGAAGTCATGAAACGAACCTGCTTATTAACAAAATACATGCTAAGTGATTACTTGACGGTGTACTGGGTTGGGTTTAGATTAAATGGTTGGGCGAGTAGTTGCAAGGTGTTGGGTAATATTTGTGATTTAATGCGTGTAATAGTTTAGATGTCATGAATTGATAAATGTTTCGTGAGACATTTCACACTGTTGATGGATTGATATCACTTGCACAACTTGTTAAATACTAGTGCACTATCTGATGAATACATGTGAAACAATACGCACTAAGCTTGTATGCGAACTAACTGTTATGTGCAACTATCATAGGATTCGATTGATCATTTCTGTTTAACGTGTAACTAGTCTTACCGAGCAAACCAAGGTGAGTTCACTGCACTTTTCTCAAGCATGCGTCCCGGTGGTTTGGGACAACTGGTAAACACTTGGAAGGGAAACTATGGGTAAACAACTTAATCGGTTTTGGTTATTGCCTGGAGGGCAATGGGGGTAATTAGTTGATAGCGCTATTAGGTGGGAAACCTCACACCGGGCCGTAAGGACGGGCGTGAACTAATTATCTGGGTATGGCTATGGTTGTTAGAGGCACACTCCTCGGATACATATGGGCACTCTCCCTAGGGTATCTAACGATGGCAACATGGCAAACAGTCGTTAAGGGGTAACCACTCCCCGGATACTTATGGGCACACTCCCTAGGGTATCTAACATGAGCAACATCGAAACGTCAAACATCATAACAACAAACAACACATCATTTTGCAAACTGTTTTACTCACTTGATCGGTAACACAACTTGGTAAACGAATACAAACCTTGAACTCACCAGCGTAGTCTGACACACTTGTTTACATGCTTGTAGGTGATTATTGAAGGAACTTGGGAGCTTGCTGTCTGATGCTGCTGGAGTGGTCGTGGTCATAATAAACAGTTATTTGATTTGCTTTCGATACATTTACACATTTATACTTCTTATGCTTCCGCTCAGTACTTTGGTTTTGGTTTAACTTTCAAACAATACATTTCTATTGATTTGGTATTTATTTATAACTCGTGTTTGATATGATTGGTGGCTCTTTGTTGAATCGTTACACCTCCATTAGGGACACGCCCTAGGTGGTAATTTGGGGGTGTGACAGTTTGGTATCAGAGCCAGGTTATAGAGAACTCGGTTTTAAAAATGTTTTCATAAAACCAGACTATAACTGAATTGATCCAAACGATGACCATGACACTCAGCTTCAGACTGCAAGGTTCGTTCCTCCTTAGCTTATGCTTTGTATGCCTAGTAAACGTAACTATATATATATGGCATGCACGATACGACATGGTAGGCATCATGACACATTGTTAGTGCAACATAACACTTGTATCTAGTAAACTTTAATCTTGTTGGCAGTGCTTATTTTTGTGTTGATTGGAGTGGGAGAAACTTCAAACATAAGTTAAGAAGCAATGAGAGGAGCATGCAAACCGCCTTATTATCATGGGTGCACACATAATAATAACGCGTGGTGCATGCAAATCCCAATGAGGCTTAACGAGTGTAAGAGGGGTTCTTCCCTGTTTGTGTATGAACATGGTAGTTAATCGTCCCTAACGTGATAAACCTGAATACTTTCCTCGTTTTCGACTCCTAAATTCGTTTCCTTCCCCTAATATAGAACCATGAGTGGACGAGGACACGGTCGCGGTAGCATCAACATGACTCAGGCTGAGTTAACGAATCTGATAAACACACGTGTGGCTGAGGCTCTAGCAGCCTACCAAGCTGCGCACCCAAACAACCAGCCTGTCTGTACGTTCAAAATGTTTATGGATTGCAAGCCACAGACCTTCAGCGGGACGGAAGGGGCTGTGGGACTTATAAGGTGGTTCGAGAAAGCTGAGTCAGTGTTTGCTATGTGCAACTGTCCTGTGGGGGATCGCGTGAAGTATGCAACAGGCACGCTTGAGGATGGTGCCTTGACCTGGTGGAATGCCCAGGTCCAACTGCTAGGTATTGAGGCGGCGAACGCCACTACGTGGGATGATTTTAAAGAACTGATGAGAGAGGAATACTGTCCTCGAGATGAAATAGCGAAGTTAGAGAATGAGTACTATCATCTGACAATGGTGGGGTCTGAAATCGAGGCGTATGTGAAGCGGTCGTATGAGTTAGCTGATTTGTGTCCGAACTTGTCCCGACCCATGTCCCGAAGAATCGAGTTGTTTATTAAGGGGTTACCTCCACGGGTGAAGGGTTTAGTTACAGCAGCGAACCTCAATAACCTAACCCAGATTGTTAGATTGGCACATAAAATCGTTGACCAGGAGGTGGAGAGCGACTCCTTGCCACCACGTATTTCTAAAGCTACTACTGCCGCCACCACCGCCACTACTCCTGCCGCTGATAGTAAACGCAAGTGGGGTGATATGGACAAAGCGTCCAACTCGGTTCAGCCTCAAAAGAAGACAGACACTGGCAGTACTCGCAGCTTTAGCCAGTCATCCTCAGTGAATCAAAGTCAGAGGTCTTATGCAGGGAAGAAGCCTCAGTGTGGCAAATGTGGGTTTCACCATTATGGGCAGTGTGATCGGGTTTGTCGCAGGTGCGACAAGATAGGCCATGAGGCCAAGGATTGTAGGGCTCCTCAGCCAAAGCAGCAGCAGCAGACTCAGTCGAATCAGAGACAGCAAGGGCAACAAAACCAGGGAAATCAAAAAGGGTGCTTTCAGTGTGGTGATGAGGGTCATTTTAAGAGGGATTGCCCTCAGCTCAATCAGAATGCTGGCAACAACAACAATACTGGAAGCGGCAACAATGGGAACAATGGTGGGAACGGAGCACGTGGAAGGGTATTTACTATTGGCGCTGGGGAAGACTCGCAATGATGGCAATGTAGAGGCCGGTACGTCTTCTTTGAATGACCTTTTCTGCTTCGGTTTTATTCGACTCTTGTTTCAATTGGAGTTTGTACCTTAGGGTTCAGTCGTTAGTTAGGACTGACTTCCACCCCCCCCTGTAAATAAGCATGTAGTAGAACTGACTGATAGTAAAATCGATAGAAGCTTCTCATGTTCTTTTTGGGTGTAAACTTGATCTCGTGGGTCAAGTGTTCGACATTGACCTACTTCCCAATACTCTTGTAAGTTTTGACATGGTCCTGGTTATCTATGTATCAAGCAGAAAATTCTCTGCAAAAAGAAAATCGTGCGTTCCCTCTCCCCAGTGGGGAATCCTTATCAGTTTAAGATCATCGTGGTGGTGCCGTTGTTGGCATTGTCATCGTCCTTGCAGCTTTTGAAACCCAACCCTACAACACGCGGAGCATCGCTTCTATCCGAGGGTACCGATGATCGCTAGATGGAACTTCCGAACGAACACGGGATTAGGAGAACTATACCCACGCATCCCTATAGACGAACCTTATCACTTTCACTTGTCATCACTGCTAGAAGTGAAGCAGTCACAGTTACACGCGTTTGTCGTTTTGCAACACTAACCTTTACCCACCAAACTCTGTTTTGGATAAATGATACACTCGCGCGACCGCAATGTGACGAACCTCCCTGTTGTGCCATGCCGCCATACACCACTACTGGAAATTACTTCTAGACAATTGAGTAGCTGGTCGAATCCTTCGGATGTTTAATGGACCCCTGTTTCGCTCGATTCTTTGTACGAACCTCATTAATTCCCTGTTTCTTTGATTGACAACTAATATAACAAAACGCTAACCACCATACCATGATTTCCACTGATCCCAAGATTAGCCCCCAGGCGTTGTAAAGTATCTATAGATCGAGTTCGTCGGAACTCACTTCAAGCCATTGCTTTAGATCAATTTTCGGGACGAAAATTCTTTCAAGTTGGGGATGATGTGACACCCCGCGAAAACGCTTAACAAAACTAGCTTCCTCAGTGACTGTTTGCTAAATTTCGGGACGAAATTTCTTTCAAGTTGGGGATGATGTGACAACCCGAACTTTCAAGGTCGGTGACGTTCCATCCTTCGATCTTTGCTTCTCGTTATCTTTCTCTAACCTTGTTAGATTGATTGGTACAATAACGTATTAAACAATGTTTTGACATTTGGGCCGCACATTAACTAGGCCGCATCTTCACACCCGAGCCCAAATACACCACCTGTTTTAATTTAATCCTGGCAGCCCACTTACTTTAACTTAATCTTGGCAAGTACTGTTCGGCCCACTAAGCATTCTTATGCCCATGTTCTCCGATTAAAATTAGATTATTTGATATTAATGTGGGCTTAGGCCCAAACCGGTTATGATTACTTATGACTATAACCATACAAGTCGGCCAAATTGGTACCAATAGGTATACGTATATGATTAGGATTACTTCACCAATAAAAACAAACCCTACTCTCTTTTTCTTAATCTCGTTCGACTGAAGAAAACCCCCCCTCCTTCGAGACATTACAGTATCGGATCAACCTTATTTGCTTAGTAAGTTCTCATGTTAAATTTATGTTGAAAACCTTGTTGTGTGAGATCTTGATCGCATGATATTAGATTGCAATAAATATGTTATTAAAACTTTCTGTTGAGCCTATCAAGAGGAGCTAGGATGATAGCTTGGTAATGAATAAGTAGGGTTGTATGTATGTTAGATTCGTCGGATAGTGAGAATATGATACGTGTTGCTATTGTTGTGATTCATGTGCAATATGTTAATGAAATCGGTTGTTGATAGGTTTGTTCTTAATTATCACATATGAATTAATTAGTTAGTTGGCAGTAGCATAAACGGTCCAATGGAATATGTGTAAGGTTGACTAAAAGGGGCGGCGCATGTGGATCAATGCATATTAAAGAATAAGCTTGTCAGTAAGCATGTGTGCATGATGTAATCCTTGACAAAATAATGTTGGTAATCACAATTGACGGTTAATATTAAATAATGTTTTTATGTAACAAATTCAGAGGTCCAATCGTGTATAAGGTTTTGGGCGGTTTGTATGTATGTATATGTTATATGGAATCAGCCATGACATTATCATATTAATAGGCAAGACATTTAAAATACATATATGTGAGTGGATTGTTCGGCCCAATCAAAAGTCCCACATGTATGCAAGTCATAAATACTAAGAGTACCTTCACGTGATGTGTTTATTAGTTTGCATTATGTCTGTTGTTGATGGTGAGCCGCCAATAGCCACCAATAAGGTGCAGACCTCACCACAATAAGAAGCCATGTGGTTGAGTTGGGAGGTCCAATGAGGCCTTACCACAATGGCATGAAACCATTCTTCACCCATGTGAGTATAATATGGCATGATTAAATGGGAACAACGTTAATTAATGAGTGGATGTGTTGAAATTGGCGGCCACATCTAATCAAATAGGAATAATAATCATTAATCGATGGTCAAATATGGTTGTAAAGCATGATGTGTGATTCGTGTATATAGGCGGCCAAGTAACAACATGTGACCACACCATCACTTGGGCTGATTTGGAGTGATGGGCCACACTCATGAGTAAACTGCACATCCACTTAGTGAATCCGTGAACTTGTAACATGCATAAGGATTTAATTGAGCCGAAGAGTTTCAGTAGATTGCACCAATCCTAAGTGAAGCATTAACTTGAATTATGTACATACTTGTGTGTTGAAGGACTAAACATTGTATTGTCTTACAAGCATGAAGTCATGAAACGAACCTGCTTATTAACAAAATACATGCTAAGTGATTACTTGACGGTGTACTGGGTTGGGTTTAGATTAAATGGTTGGGCGAGTAGTTGCAAGGTGTTGGGTAATATTTGTGATTTAATGCGTGTAACAGTTTAGATGTCATGAATTGATAAATGTTTCGTGAGACATTTCACACTGTTGATGGATTGATATCACTTGCACAACTTGTTAAATACTAGTGCACTATCTGATGAATACATGTGAAACAATACGCACTAAGCTTGTATGCGAACTAACTGTTATGTGCAACTATCATAGGATTCGATTGATCATTTCTGTTTAACGTGTAACTAGTCTTACCGAGCAAACCAAGGTGAGTTCACTGCACTTTTCTCAAGCATGCGTCCCGGTGGTTTGGGACAACTGGTAAACACTTGGAAGGGAAACTATGGGTAAACAACTTAATCGGTTTTGGTTATTGCCTGGAGGGCAATGGGGGTAATTAGTTGATAGCGCTATTAGGTGGGAAACCTCACACCGGGCCGTAAGGACGGGCGTGAACTAATTATCTGGGTATGGCTATGGTTGTTAGAGGCACACTCCTCGGATACATATGGGCACTCTCCCTAGGGTATCTAACGATAGCAACATGGCAAACAGTCGTTAAGGGGTAACCACTCCCCGGATACTTATGGGCACACTCCCTAGGGTATCTAACATGAGCAACATCGAAACGTCAAACATCATAACAACAAACAACACATCATTTTGCAAACTGTTTTACTCACTTGATCGGTAACACAACTTGGTAAACGAATACAAACCTTGAACTCACCAGCGTAGTCTGACACACTTGTTTACATGCTTGTAGGTGATTATTGAAGGAACTTGGGAGCTTGCTGTCTGATGCTGCTGGAGTGGTCGTGGTCATAATAAACAGTTATTTGATTTGCTTTCGATACATTTACACATTTATACTTCTTATGCTTCCGCTCAGTACTTTGGTTTTGGTTTAACTTTCAAACAATACATTTCTATTGATTTGGTATTTATTTATAACTCGTGTTTGATATGATTGGTGGCTCTTTGTTGAATCGTTACACCTCCATTAGGGACACGCCCTAGGTGGTAATTTGGGGGTGTGACATAACAAAGTTATGATACCTTTATTATCTAAAAAAGATATCCAAGAAAAATTACAAAAGATAAAACCAGAAATAAGAAACACTTTGGGATGGGTACATGTAGGAGCTATCCAAATAATAATAAAATCCACCTTTAAAGAAGGTATAGATACCCCTATAGAATTAGCTGTTATGGATAATAGAATACAAAATAGAGAAGAAGCATGCCTTGGAATATTAAGAGGAAATTTACAATATGGAAAACTGAAATTTAATATCTATCCTAGAATTTCCTATAATATTCAAGATAAAGATTTTGATAAAACTTTAAGATTTTAAGAGAAAAGATTTCTTTAAACAACAAAATAGACCTTATTCTATTACATATGCTATTTCTTATGCAGTGTCAAATACTCATCATTCTGAATGTTTTAGTATAAAAGACACTATTGATTTTCCTTATTTGTTTAACGATGTTTGTCAAATACAAATACCGACCTTACCTAAAATAGAAGAAATAGATTCAAGACCTTTAAGTCTTGATTTACGAGATAAACCAATGATGTCTTCTAACCAGATAACCCCTAGATTGTTGTTCTCAAACAAAGAGGTAATAAGTTATCCTCTAAGAATAAATAATTCAAGTAGATATAATGATGTAATTAGTGAAAAAGAAGATAATGTAAGGAATTACAAAATTCAAGGAGAATATTTCAATGGAAAAAGATTTTCGGCAGTAAATATGCTAATAGATACAGGTGCTAATGGGAATTATATAAACCATAAAATTTGTAAATACTTACAAAAATATCCATTAGAAGAACCCCATCAATACACAAACTTTAATGGTGAACTACATGAAATTAATGAAGCTGTAGAAACCATAATAAAGTTTGGAGAAGAAAAAATTCCTTTAAGACTCTTAATAGGTAATGAAGATGAAAACGATTCATTAGAAATAATGTTAGGATTAACTTTCTTAGAAAATGTAAAACCATATCAAATAACCTCCTATGGATTAAAAATTACATACAATGGCAAAATGATTTACATACCTAAATGACAAGCCCTAAAAGCATATACATCCCAATAGGTATTACTTATAAAGATTACAAAGCTGAATACTTTGCTGCTTATATAGATAGTGGCTCAGGATTGTGTATATGTAAACCAGATTGTTTTCCAAAGGAATATCATGAGGATTTAACACCATGTAATGGAGTTAGCTTTTCAAAAACTATAGTTCCCTTAAAAAGAGGAATAAAAAATCCAATAATAATAATTGGATCATACATGGTTAAATGTCCACCATTTTACTTTTATAATTCTGGATCAGATGTATTATTAGGAAATGATTTTTTAGAAAGATTTAACAAAATTACTTTTGATATAGTAGCCTACCAAATTATACTAAAAACACCATGTCATCATTTGATAGTAGTTAAAAGAATAAAAAATGCATATGGAAGAAAATTTCCAATTAACTTTACAACACGCGCAAGCCAGCGTGGTGATATTGGATACAAACAAAATCCAAAATTAGAAAAAGGGATACCGGTCTTGGAATATTACTTAAGAGAACCCTTAGATTATCAAGTAAATCTAAGAAGATTGGATAACCATATAGAAAACATAAAAGATAAGTTAAAACAATGTTATACAAGTAACCCGTTACAATTTTGGGATAAAAATCAGATAACAGCAAAACTAGAAATGAAAGATAAAGATAAGGAGATTAGAGTAAAACCAATGAGATACAATCCAGAAGACCAAAAAGAATTTAGGTCCCAGATAAAAGAACTCCTAGATTTAAAGTTGATCAGAGCTAGTCATAGCCCACACAGCTCTCCTGCCTTCTTAGTAAGAAAACACGCTGAGGTTACAAGAGGTAAACCTAGAATGGTAATAAATTATAAGAAATTAAATGATAACACTGTATTTGATGGGTATTTTCTACCTCATAAGGAAAGTTTAATAAATTCGACTAGAAACAAAAAGATATTTTCAAAATTTGATTGCAAAAGTGGATTTTGGCAAATAAAAATGCATCCTGATAGTATTGCCTACACAGCATTTTCTACTCCTCAAGGGCAATATGAATGGCTTGTAATGCCTTTTGGATTAAAAAATGCTCCTCAAATATTTCAAAGAAAAATGGATATTATATTTCGAAACTATGACTTTATTTTTGTATATATAGATGATATCCTAATTCTATCAGATGATATTAATTCACATTTAAAACATCTTGACATTTTTAGAGATTTATGTATGAAACATGGATTAGCTCTTTCAGAAAAAAAAAAAAAAAAACTAGTTTGTTACAAGAAACTATAGATTTTTTGGGAATGAAGATAGATGGCCAGGGGATAGAACTTCAAAGCCATATTTTGGAAAAAATAACTGCCTTCCCAAATAAATTGACTGATAAAAAACAAGTTCAAAGTTTTCTTGGGATATTAAATTATGCTTCTGATTTTATAGAAAATCTTGCAGCTTTAAGAAGACCCTTTCAAGCTCTTCTTAAAAAGGATAAAGTATTTACTTTTGATAAAGGTCTAGAAGAACAAGTAAAAAAGATAAAAGAATATTGTAAAAGGTTACCAAAATTACAATTACCCAAAGAAAATGATGATTTAATTTTAGAAACTGATGCTTCAGAATATTATTGGAGTGGGATACTTAAAAGGATAGATTATAACTCTGAAGAAGAAAAAATTGGTGAAAGCATTTGTAGATATTGTTCAGGGACTTTTAGTGACACTGAAACAAGATATCATATTAATGAAAAAGAATTACTAGCAGTTATTAGAAGCTGCCAAAAGTTTTATTATTTCCTATTACCTAACAAATTTCTTTTAAGAACTGATAATACCCAGGTAAAAGCTTTTATAAAGAATAATTTGCCTTCTAAACCTGAGTATAAAAGGCTCATAAGATGGCAAACCCTTTTATCTGAATATAATTTTGATATTGAAATAATAAAATCTGATAAAAATGTTTTGGCAGATTTCTTGACTAGAGATGGAAGAGTTAGGACAACAACTTGATAGCCGTCTAAAGATGATGGACGAACAGATACAAGCAATTAAAGAAATTGCAACCGATATGGGAGAACTCATAGATATAATCGAAACCATTCCTGAACATATTGCAGAAATAAAAAATCTTGTGAAAAGCCACTTCAGGATGATAAGTAACAAAGTTACTATGTATGAGTTCGATAGTATGAAGATGAAGCTTATGATAAAACATCAAATGATAGAAAAAGTAGATATGTCATTTGTTTTAGAAAAAACAGATATTCCATCTACTTCTTCTGGAGATCATGTGATGGAAAATGCTCCAGACATTGAAGAAGAGGTAAGAGAAAAATTTTCTTTTAAACCTCATTCAGATAAAACAACCACTTTTGGAAAAGTTCTCCAACCACAGATTCCTCCCCAACAACAACCTTTTTTATTAGATCCTGTTGCTAGACAAAGGAATAAAATGATAGAACTATACAGCCTTGCTCAAACTGAGTCAAGGTATGTTGATTTCACAGGGGTATACCCTAGATTAAATTATCTGCAAGGATCACCAGCAGCTGAGATCAGATATTGGTACGATTTTGGTGCCATAAACATGATTTATCTTACCTCACCTGATTTTCCTGAATTATCAGATTTACCAAGATGGGTCATAACTTCAGTGAAAAATTGTTATCAAAATAACCCAACCATGACCCCTAGAGATACTTTAGCTCTAAAGTTTTTATCTGCAGGACAAGATTTTTTCAATGATTACTATTACCCTGCTTATCATTTTATACATCTTGAAAAATGTCAAGCATTTTCTTGCAAAATCGATTCCAAAAGAAAAGAATTTACAAACTTTAATGAAAATGATATTCACTACAGAAGGGCTATTGGGATAAGAGTAGTAATTCAGGGAATGGAATCTACTCTTAAAAAACCATTCAGAACTTATGGAGGAGAATATAAAAATTCTCCAGTTATGATTGCTCCGGCCCGAAAATCACCAGATGCAGCGATAAAATTTTTAAATAGCAAGATTAATTTGTTAGAAACTGGTTCAGTCAGATCAAGTCCGGAGGCACAGTATAAAATTTGTCAATATAGGAAACACCCTCCTGGAACCTGCCCATCATGTTCTCCTAATAAGACCAATATGAGTACCAACTCATCAAGGGATAGCCTAAATTCTAATGAATAGGCATTAAGCATAGATTAAAGGGTTTAAACATGTGAGTTTAAACACCTAAAAGAAGATTCTCTTCTAGATTTCTAACCGATACGTACAAAAACTTGGTATTGGAAAAAGTAAAGATAAGATTGACATAAATAAAGTGGGTAGACATGTCCATAAAGACAAAAGATGAAGGTCTTAAATGTCTAACTTCCCAAGGCAACTTTGAAATAAGAGATGGGACACTTCAAGGCAAGCCATAAAGTCACCTAGCCAAGAGAAATGCAAAAGAGGACACGTATCTTGCAACAAGAAGACTCATCATGAATAAAGGCCTATAAAAAAGGGAAAAGAGAAGGAGGAGGGGCATCGGTCTTCACTCATGTCTTAGAATGTTTTCTTTGATGTAATAAAAGTCTTTTGTATTTTCAAGAGTGTTTAGAGTGTTTTTTTTATTTTCCCTTTTGTAAGATATTTCCCTTTGTAAGATTTCCACCATGGAATAAAAGTCTTTGATTTCCTTATAAATTCTGAGAGTGTTCATCTTTATTTAGAGATATTTTTCTCTTAATAAGAAAAATCCTCCAACCTCAAACTGTCTCTTTTTTTCCTTACACCGGAGGTAGGAAACGAAACCAGGTTGTGCTGAATATTGCTGAAGGAGCCAAAGAGGAGTTACCTAAGACAACTTAGGTTTGGCCTGAAAGAGCCTAGTAAAAAGACTCTTGGTATAACCCGGCGATATCTTGGTCAAAACGGGAAAAAGGTACGGAAGCATGTTGGACCCTTTTTCTTTTTAATTTTGAAATATCACTAAATAATTGTTACTCTTAGTTTTTGTAAGGAAATAATTTACAAACAAAAGAAAATCTTAATTAAATTTTGTGATCTTTTTGATGATAATATAAATTTTAATCTCAAATTAAGGTGTGCTATGTCTTTTGATTTTTCTAAGATATAAATTAATTATACAATATGTGGATAATAAAAATAACAACTATAGGAACTTTTGATATCTTTTTAAACTATTTTGATAATTGCCTACATGAAGTAACGATTTTGAACCGACAAAATATTTCGGCTACTACCACCCAAAATGGTATCAGAGCCACCGATATTTCTTTTGCGGGGGCTCTACAACTACGCCAACAAATACTAGAAACTGATTTTGACAAATTAATTTACTTAAACATAAAATTGATTGATAATGAAATTAGACTTATTAAGCTAAATACCCAAACTAATTTTATTGCAAGTGAAGTTTTGAGCACAAATACTGATTTTGATGATGATTATATTTCTGATGAAGATTTTAATTTTAGTCACTATGAATGGACAAGTTCTGATTTTACTTATGATGATACTGATTGGCAATATAGTTCTTCTTAATGGAAAACAAAAATTTTAATAAATTAAAAGAAGGTGAAAATTCTTTAAAAATAGATAAAGATATAATAGAAATACAAAAAACAATTATTTTTTATGGAGATAAAATAATATTTAGACTAGATAAAATTATGGAATTACTTCAATCTGCCTATCCTAGTAGGAAAGATAAAGAAACAATAACTAATTTACAAGACCCTTTAGTTCAACTTTTGCAAAATATGAAGATACCTAAAGGTTATAAAAACAATTAAAATGAATTCAGATACGGAAAGTGAAAATAATATAATTCCTAAGTTAGACGATTCTGAAATAGAAAATTTAACAACAAAAATAGGGGATATGGAATTAAATGATAATTTCATCAATATTAAAACTCAAGAAAATTTTAATATAAATGATACAGCTAGTACAAGCACTAGATTACCAATAAGAAATGAATCTCAAAGACCATCCCTAGGATACGCCGCTATAAAATCAACAATAAGACAGGAAGATAATTATAGACCTTATCCTTCAATGAAGAATGAACCAATAAATCCTTTTGGAATATATTTAGATTTAGATTGTGTTAATAACACGGAAGAAGCAATTGATAAATGGGAAACCGCTTTTAGAATAGTCGTTTCTGTTAATAAAATGGATATTGAAACAATAAAAGGATTTTTAGAAAGAACCCTATTAAATAGTGCTTTAAGATATTGGCAAAATATAAGTCCTGATGCTAAACAATATATATTTAATTCAGATGAAGATTTGGCCAGCTTGCGCGTGTTGTAAAGTTAATTGGAAATTTTCTTCCATATGCATTTTTTATTCTTTTAACTACTATCAAATGATGACATGGTGTTTTTAGTATAATTTGGTAGGCTACTATATCAAAAGTAATTTTGTTAAATCTTTCTAAAAAATCATTTCCTAATAATACATCTGATCCAGAATTATAAAAGTAAAATGGTGGACATTTAACCATGTATGATCCAATTATTATTATTGGATTTTTTATTCCTCTTTTTAAGGGAACTATAGTTTTTGAAAAGCTAACTCCATTACATGGTGTTAAATCCTCATGATATTCCTTTGGAAAACAATCTGGTTTACATATACACAATCCTGAGCCACTATCTATATAAGCAGCAAAGTATTCAGCTTTGTAATCTTTATAAGTAATACCTATTGGGATGTATATGCTTTTAGGGCTTGTCATTTAGGTATGTAAATCATTTTGCCATTGTATGTAATTTTTAATCCATAGGAGGTTATTTGATATGGTTTTACATTTTCTAAGAAAGTTAATCCTAACATTATTTCTAATGAATCGTTTTCATCTTCATTACCTATTAAGAGTCTTAAAGGAATTTTTTCTTCTCCAAACTTTATTATGGTTTCTACAGCTTCATTAATTTCATGTAGTTCACCATTAAAGTTTGTGTATTGATTGGGTTCTTCTAATGGATATTTTTGTAAGTATTTACAAATTTTATGGTTTATATAATTCCCATTAGCACCTGTATCTATTAGCATATTTACTGCCGAAAATCTTTTTCCATTGAAATATTCTCCTTGAATTTTGTAATTCCTTACATTATCTTCTTTTTCACTAATTACATCATTATATCTACTTGAATTAGTTATTCTTAGAGGATAACTTATTACCTCTTTGTTTGAGAACAACAATCTAGGGGTTATCTGGTTAGAAGACATCATTGGTTTATCTCGTAAATCAAGACTTAAAGGTCTTGAATCTATTTCTTCTATTTTAGGTAAGGTCGGTATTTGTATTTGACAAACATCGTTAAACAAATAAGGAAAATCAATAGTGTCTTTTATACTAAAACATTCAGAATGATGAGTATTTGACACTGCATAAGAAATAGCATATGTAATAGAATAAGGTCTATTTTGTTGTTTAAAGAAATCTTTTCTCTTAAAATCTTGTAATAGACTTAAGGTTTTATCAAAATCTTTATCTTGAATATTATAGGAAATTCTAGGATAGATATTAAATTTCAGTTTTCCATATTGTAAATTTCCTCTTAATATTCCAAGGCATGCTTCTTCTCTATTTTGTATTCTATTATCCATAACAGCTAATTCTATAGGGGTATCTATACCTTCTTTAAAGGTGGATTTTATTATTATTTGGATAGCTCCTACATGTACCCATCCCAAAGTGTTTCTTATTTCTGGTTTTATCTTTTGTAATTTTTCTTGGATATCTTTTTTAGATAATAAAGGTATCATAACTTTGTTAGATGTTATGTTAATATCTAAAGCCCTTTCTTGAATATTTAGCCCATAATATAAATGATGATCTCTAGGTTTTATTCCTAGTTTTTGTAAAGTATTCATTTTAAATCCTGAATGGTTTGATAATGAGAAATTTTCATGTTGTATTTGTTTAAGTTTTTTCTTATCTATTAATACTTCTTGTTTATATTCTCCAAATTGTTCATTTTGGCAATCAATTATATCATCATCTATTTTACTAGTGGTGGCTATATCTAATCTATTCATCTTCGGATGATGTGTATTCTGTTTCGGTTAATATAAATATGCTTTCATCAGAATCTTCATTATGAAAATCATTAATTTGTATAAATTCTCCTTCATTCATCATTTTTTCAATGTCTTCATCTATTTCAAAGATCTTGAGATTTTTATTAAATTTCTTAGGACATTTATTTGCATAATGTCCTTCTTCATGACAAAGAAAACACCTACACTTTTTAGGACTTTGCTTTCTTTTATATGTAGGTTTAAAAGTCTTTTTATATCCTTTTCTTTTATAAAACTTGGTCTTGCGTTTTTTGAAAAATCTTTTTTCTAAAATGAGTCCTTTTCTTATATTTTCTTTTTATCTTTCCATAATAATAAGAACTATCACAACCTATCATTAAAGGCATTTTTGGGTTGCTACAACATAAAGATATTTTTCTTTTTAATCCTTTGCTCAATTTAGCTAATATTGCATCCCCACACCACTCGCTTAATTTGTCTCTGACATGTGTTATTCTTTTTCCTAAGGTATCTGATGTTCCTGGGTTATAAGTATTTATTAGTTTTTGTCCCCAAGGATCAGGTATTTTTGCAAAAAATAAGGGTAAATAATTACCCGTATCAGGTACTTGATTATAGACATGGTAATAATAATCTTGAAAAACACAAATATATCTATCAATTTCACAAATATCACATAATTGTAATCTTAGTAAAGCTGTTAAATATTTTTGTATAGTTGCTGGGTCTCTTATTATATTACCTTCTCCACAAAACTCTAATCTAAAAGCCTCTACGGCTCTTGTTATTATGTTGGCCAAATCTTCATCTGAATTAAATATATATTGTTTAGCATCAGGACTTATATTTTGCCAATATCTTAAAGCACTATTTAATAGGGTTCTTTCTAAAAATCCTTTTATTGTTTCAATATCCATTTTATTAACAGAAACGGCTATTCTAAAAGCGGTTTCCCATTTATCAATTGCTTCTTCCGTGTTATTAACACAATCTAAATCTAAATATATTCCAAAAGGATTTATTGGTTCATTCTTCATTGAAGGATAAGGTCTATAATTATCTTCCTGTCTTATTGTTGATTTTATAGCGGCGTATCCTAGGGATGGTCTTTGAGATTCATTTCTTATTGGTAATCTAGTGCTTGTACTAGCTGTATCATTTATATTAAAATTTTCTTGAGTTTTAATATTGATGAAATTATCATTTAATTCCATATCCCCTATTTTTGTTGTTAAATTTTCTATTTCAGAATCGTCTAACTTAGGAATTATATTATTTTCACTTTCCGTATCTGAATTCATTTTAATTGTTTTTATAACCTTTAGGTATCTTCATATTTTGCAAAAGTTGAACTAAAGGGTCTTGTAAATTAGTTATTGTTTCTTTATCTTTCCTACTAGGATAGGCAGATTGAAGTAATTCCATAATTTTATCTAGTCTAAATATTATTTTATCTCCATAAAAAATAATTGTTTTTTGTATTTCTATTATATCTTTATCTATTTTTAAAGAATTTTCACCTTCTTTTAATTTATTAAAATTTTTGTTTTCCATTAAGAAGAACTATATTGCCAATCAGTATCATCATAAGTAAAATCAGAACTTGTCCATTCATAGTGACTAAAATTAAAATCTTCATCAGAAATATAATCATCATCAAAATCAGTATTTGTGCTCAAAACTTCACTTGCAATAAAATTAGTTTGGGTATTTAGCTTAATAAGTCTAATTTCATTATCAATCAATTTTATGTTTAAGTAAATTAATTTGTCAAAATCAGTTTCTAGTATTTGTTGGCGTAGTTGTAGAGCCCCCGCAAAAGAAATATCGGTGGCTCTGATACCATTTTGGGTGGTAGTAGCCGAAATATTTTGTCGGTTCAAAATCGTTACTTCATGTAGGCAATTATCAAAATAGTTTAAAAAGATATCAAAAGTTCCTATAGTTGTTATTTTTATTATCCACATATTGTATAATTAATTTATATCTTAGAAAAATCAAAAGACACAGCACACCTTAATTTGAGATTAAAATTTATATTATCATCAAAAAGATCACAAAATTTAATTAAGATTTTCTTTTGTTTGTAAAATATTTCCTTACAAAAACTAAGAGTAACAATTATTTAGTGATATTTCAAAATTAAAAAGAAAAAGGGTCCAACATGCTTCCGTACCTTTTTCCCGTTTTGACCAAGATATCGCCGGGTTATACCAAGAGTCTTTTTACTAGGCTCTTTCAGGCCAAACCTAAGTTGTCTTAGGTAACTCCTCTTTGGCTCCTTCAGCAATATTCAGCACAACCTGGTTTCGTTTCCTACCTCCGGTGTAAGGAAAAAAAGAGACAGTTTGAGGTTGGAGGATTTTTCTTATTAAGAGAAAAATATCTCTAAATAAAGATGAACACTCTCAGAATTTATAAGGAAATCAAAGACTTTTATTCCATGGTGGAAATCTTACAAAGGGAAATATCTTACAAAAGGGAAAATAAAAAAAACACTCTAAACACTCTTGAAAATACAAAAGACTTTTATTACATCAAAGAAAACATTCTAAGACATGAGTGAAGACCGATGCCCCTCCTCCTTCTCTTTTCCCTTTTTTATAGGCCTTTATTCATGATGAGTCTTCTTGTTGCAAGATACGTGTCCTCTTTTGCATTTCTCTTGGCTAGGTGACTTTATGGCTTGCCTTGAAGTGTCCCATCTCTTATTTCAAAGTTGCCTTGGGAAGTTAGACATTTAAGACCTGCATCTTTTGTCTTTATGGACATGTCTACCCACTTTATTTATGTCAATCTTATCTTTACTTTTTCCAATACCAAGTTTTTGTACGTATCGGTTAGAAATCTAGAAGAGAATCTTCTTTTAGGTGTTTAAACTCACATGTTTAAACCCTTTAATCTATGCTTAATGCCTATTCATTAGAATTTAGGCTATCCCTTGATGAGTTGGTACTCATATTGGTCTTATTAAGAGAACATGATGGGCAGGTTCCAGGAGGGTGTTTCCTATATTGACAAATTTTATACTGTGCCTCCGGACTTGATCTGACTGAACCAGTTTCTAACAAATTAATCTTGCTATTTAAAAATTTTATCGCTGCATCTGGTGATTTTCGGGCCGGAGCAATCATAACTGGAGAATTTTTATATTCTCCTCCATAAGTTCTGAATGGTTTTTTAAGAGTAGATTCCATTCCCTGAATTACTACTCTTATCCCAATAGCCCTTCTGTAGTGAATATCATTTTCATTAAAGTTTGTAAATTCTTTTCTTTTGGAATCGATTTTGCAGGAAAATGCTTGACATTTTTCAAGATGTATAAAATGATAAGCAGGGTAATAGTAATCATTGAAAAAATCTGGTCCTGCAGATAAAAACTTTAGAGCTAAAGTATCTCTAGGGGTCATGGTTGGGTTATTTTGATAACAATTTTTCACTGAAGTTATGACCCATCTTGGTAAATCTGATAATTCAGGAAAATCAGGTGAGGTAAGATAAATCATGTTTATGGCACCAAAATCGTACCAATATCTGATCTCATCTGCTGGTGATCCTTGCAGATAATTTAATCTAGGGTATACCCCTGTGAAATCAACATACCTTGACTCAGTTTGAGCAAGGCTGTATAGTTCTATCATTTTATTCCTTTGTCTAGCAACAGGATCTAATAAAAAAGGTTGTTGTTGGGGAGGAATCTGTGGTTGGAGAACTTTTCCAAAAGTGGTTGTTTTATCTGAATGAGGTTTAAAAGAAAATTTTTCTCTTACCTCTTCTTCAATGTCTGGAGCATTTTCCATCACATGATCTCCAGAAGAAGTAGATGGAATATCTGTTTTTTCTAAAACAAATGACATATCTACTTTTTCTATCATTTGATGTTTTATCATAAGCTTCATCTTCATACTATCGAACTCATACATAGTAACTTTGTTACTTATCATCCTGAAGTGGCTTTTCACAAGATTTTTTATTTCTGCAATATGTTCAGGAATGGTTTCGATTATATCTATGAGTTCTCCCATATCGGTTGCAATTTCTTTAATTGCTTGTATCTGTTCGTCCATCATCTTTAGACGGCTATCAAGTTGTTATCCTAACTCTTCCATCTCTAGTCAAGAAATCTGCCAAAACATTTTTATCAGATTTTATTATTTCAATATCAAAATTATATTCAGATAAAAGGGTTTGCCATCTTATGAGCCTTTTATACTCAGGTTTAGAAGGCAAATTATTCTTTATAAAAGCTTTTACCTGGGTATTATCAGTTCTTAAAAGAAATTTGTTAGGTAATAGGAAATAATAAAACTTTTGGCAGCTTCTAATAACTGCTAGTAATTCTTTTTCATTAATATGATATCTTGTTTCAGTGTCACTAAAAGTCCCTGAACAATATCTACAAATGCTTTCACCAATTTTTCTTCTTCAGAGTTATAATCTATCCTTTTAAGTATCCCACTCCAATAATATTCTGAAGCATCAGTTTCTAAAATTAAATCATCATTTTCTTTGGGTAATTGTAATTTTGGTAACCTTTTACAATATTCTTTTATCTTTTTTACTTGTTCTTCTAGACCTTTATCAAAAGTAAATACTTTATCCTTTTTAAGAAGAGCTTGAAAGGGTCTTCTTAAAGCTGCAAGATTTTCTATAAAATCAGAAGCATAATTTAATATCCCAAGAAAACTTTGAACTTGTTTTTTATCAGTCAATTTATTTGGGAAGGCAGTTATTTTTTCCAAAATATGGCTTTGAAGTTCTATCCCCTGGCCATCTATCTTCATTCCCAAAAAATCTATAGTTTCTTGTAACAAACTAGTTTTTTTTTTTCTGAAAGAGTTAATCCATGTTTCATACATAAATCTGTAAAAATGTCAAGATGTTTTAAATGTGAATTAATATCATCTGATAGAATTAGGATATCATCTATATATACAAAAATAAAGTCATAGTTTCGAAATATAATATCCATTTTTCTTTGAAATATTTGAGGAGCATTTTTTAATCCAAAAGGCATTACAAGCCATTCATATTGCCCTTGAGGAGTAGAAAATGCTGTGTAGGCAATACTATCAGGATGCATTTTTATTTGCCAAAATCCACTTTTGCAATCAAATTTTGAAAATATCTTTTTGTTTCTAGTCGAATTTATTAAACTTTCCTTATGAGGTAGAAAATACCCATCAAATACAGTGTTATCATTTAATTTCTTATAATTTATTACCATTCTAGGTTTACCTCTTGTAACCTCAGCGTGTTTTCTTACTAAGAAGGCAGGAGAGCTGTGTGGGCTATGACTAGCTCTGATCAACTTTAAATCTAGGAGTTCTTTTATCTGGGACCTAAATTCTTTTTGGTCTTCTGGATTGTATCTTGATGTGTGTAAAATGCAACATATAAAACACATCAATTAAGGCATAAAACTAACCCTTTTTAAGTACTAATGTTGGAAAAAGAGTGTTTTTGTCTTCCTTTTGTATTTTCAGGATGAAATGAGCTCAAAATCACAAAAGAAGCAAAAAGACCAATAATTCTACCATAAATACAAGAAAAGGAACAAAAGTGGACTGCCCGGACCCTCAACGGCACCTCCCAAAACAAAGAGAAGAAAACAGAGTCTGAACACGCCCCGTGTCCAGCGAACACGGGGGCGTGCCCAGGAAGCAGCAGAAAAGACAAACCAGTAGAAGCTTCCATTGCTCACCACGGGGCCGTGCCCAGCGGGCACGGGGGCGTGTTGAAAGTACAGCAGGCGCATTAATTGTAATTCGCAATTACAATTAATGAAGAGAGAGAGTGTCAGACGGGCACGGGGCCGTGTCCAGTGGACACGGGGCCGTGTCCAGCGTTCTGTCCAGCCTATAAATAGAGGAGCTTGGTTTCATTCTCCCTCATCCCTTGGCACACCACCTCTCTCACACCTCATCCACCACCCACCACCACCATAACACCATCATCCACCACCATCATCCATTGTCCATCGTAGAGTGTGTGAGTCGTCTCGGGATCCAAGATTGATCGTAAGAGTTCTTGACAATCAAGGCCATGTTTGCCTAAGTCTCTTACATCACTTGGTGAAGACAAGTGTTTAGTATAATACTTTTTATTTTTAATCTTTTGCACTTTTTATTTGGTTTTGTATTAATGACTTTAATAACTAGTTACTTATGTTGAAGGTGATCTTTCCTTATCGTTTGTCCGTGGTGTCTTGGCATTATTTTACTGTCTATATAAAATAAAAGATTTTCACCATTCATATCTCCACGGTCTATATGGAGATATGTTGGCTACCTGGTCGGGGGTTAAGGGAACGGTTTGGTAAAGGTCTTGCCCTTGTTCAGCGTTTAGAGGTCCTGCTTGGGACCTGGGTCAAATTTAGTAGGATCTCCTTCAATGCCCATAGGTATTGGATGGCGGGGATCCAAACTCTTTGATCCCCTCATAAGTTAACTACTATTAATACTATAACCCGGCTATTTAGGACTGTATCCCTGCTGACTCAGACTACTTAGCCGAGGGTAACGTCACCGCCAAAAGCAGGGCCTACCATAATTTGCATTAATAACTTAATTCATTATCTTTCAATAATCCGACCCTTTAGGATAGTATCCTTGCTGACTCAAACTACTGGGTTGAGGGTAACGTCGCCTTCAAAAGAGGGGCCTACTACAATAACTAAGATAATCTCTTAAACAAGTGCAAAAGTGCGAAAATAATCAAAGGTTATACTAATACACGTGTCGGATCCAAGTGATTCATCTTGTCTATCTGTTTTTATTTTATTTTTATTTTCAGCATTTAGTTATTTTTTATTTTTCTTAGTTTAAAACATTTTTCTAACTTTTTGATTTGGTTAGACGTTGAGGATAAACCGGTATTAAAAGCTCTTGTGTCCTTGGACGACCTCGGTATCTTACCAACACTATACTACGTCCACGATGGGTGCACTTGCCCATATGTGTGTTTAGTGTTAGTGAATATCGTGTTTTATAAATTTAAAACTTGGCTAAAAGTGTAAAAAGGGCTTAAATATACATCAAAAATATATACACACTGACACGCATCAAGTTTTTGGCGCCGTTGCCGGGGACACAAGGATTTTAAGAAAGCTTAAAATCGACGGCCTAATCAGTTTTTTTTAAAACCTTTTTAAAACGCGCGCATTTTTCTGCATTTTAGTTTAGTTTTGCATTTACAGTAGCCTGAACACGGGGCCGTGCTCACTGAACACGCCCCCGTGCTGCATATTTTTAGAGTAGATACCCAGATACAGAGTCTGAACACGGGGCCGTGCTCGCTGAACACGCCCCCGTGCTCAACGTGACCAGTAACTTTAATTAAAACGCCCAGATACAGTCCCTGAACACGGGGCCGTGTTCACCCAACACGGGGCCGTGTCCAGCTTCTGTTTCCGTCTTATTTGTGTTTTCTGGTCCCGAGACTCAGTTGTGGTCTGTTGAGTGATTCTTATGGATCAATACTCAAGAGGTTACAACTACACCTATGATGAGGATGATTATAGGGGTAATTATTGCACTAATTGTCGTAACACACGCTCGGTTCAATATAATAACTCATATCAACCATCCAATTCATACAACCATTATGAGGAGCCCAGGTACGAGCCATCAACTTCATACACATCCTATGAAGACCAAAGGTATGAACCTCCTCCCTCATACTCATATTTTGAGGAACCAAGGTATGAGCCTTCATACTCATACTTTGAAGACTCAAGGTATGAGCCACCACCTTCATACACTTATTATGAGGAACCATGGCGTGAACAACCCACCTCATATGAGTACTATGAAGAACAAAATTTCGACCCTTATCCATCATATACACACAATGAAGAACAATGGTGTGAACCATCTACTTCATATGGGTACTATGAGGAACCAAGGATCGAACAACCGGATTCAAGCTTTAAGAATCCCGATCCTTACTCTATCACCGACATAGCCGATAGGATAATAGAAAAACTGAAATTTATCGAAAGAAGCATAAAAGAATCTCGCGCAAGGGAAGAGGAGTCCCGCGCGAGAGAAGAATTAAAAAAGGAAGAAACGATAAATGAGGAATTAAAAATGGAAGAACAAATAAGTGAAAAACCGACACATGAGCTAAACAACGAAAAAGGTGAGGCCGATAACGTTAAAATTCAAGAAGAGTCTAATTTTGAAGAAATTAATCTCTTGTCACCTACTTTCGAAAATCATTGTTTAGTAACCCCTCATGCCAAGTTTTTAAAAGAGTTAAACACTAATACTAAAATTGAAGAAATGGTAAGTGTTAAGTTAACTAATGATCAAACTTCGCTAATAAAAGAAGATCCTTTTGAAATTAACATTACACCGGTTCCATGTTTTTTTCAAAATTCCTTTATTAGTAATATTACAATTGATAAAGATCTTTGTGTTAATTTAATGCCAAACTACATTTTCGAAAAATTAAGTATTAGTGATTTTTCTCCACTTCAAATACCCATTTTTCTATCTAATCGGAAAATAATAAAATCAATCGGTGTAGTTGAGGATATCTTGGTTCAAACAAATCAAATGGTAATCCCAACCGACTTTGTCATCCTTGATGACGCTCCTCTAGTGTTGGGACGGCCTTTTGTAAAAACTCATGAAGCTTTGAAAAACCGGAAGTACAACAATCTACCTCTTCAATTAGGGGCATTCAAAAGGAGCATAGATCTTGAGCGCTCAATGAAATATCCTTTTGGCAATAATGACCCCCTAATTGAAGATGAGCCTGAACCACCCGATAAGGAGGGTCTAGCCAAGGACCCTTATAAACGTGGCGCACCACGGAGGCATTCCGCGGAACTATCCTTAGTTTTAGATTAGTTTAACTTTTATGCTTTCTAGTTTAGTTTTAATTTGTAGGAATAAAACACACTCGGGATGGTGAAGGATACTAAGGGAAGCTTGAACCAACACCCCATGCGCAAAAACAGAGCCTCTCGACAATTTTTCTTCATTACTGCAAGTTCAGCACGGGGCCGTGCTCACCCAACACGCCCCCGTGCCCAAAAATCTGCAGAAATGCCCAGTTCAGGTACCTGGACACGGGGCCGTGCTCACTGAACACGCCCCCGTGCCCAGCCTTCTGTTTACTTTTGGTACTGGCAGTCTGGACACAGGGCCGTGCTCAGCCAACACCACCCCGTGTTCAGCTAACCAGTACCATAAAATCTTGTTTTTAACCCACTTTTACACATTTTAATCAACCGAAAAACTTATTTTTGGGACACATTGAGGACAATGTGTAATTTAAGTGTGGGGGGATGCTAAAACCTTGAATTTTGCAAGTCCTAATAACAAGCCTTACACAAAACTCTATTGGAACCGCTAAACACCCCAAATTTTTTCAAAAACTTTTTCATTTTTTTTATTTACTTGTCTTAGTTTAAGTTGGGAATAACAAGTTATAAAAGGGTTATATATATTTTTTTTATTTTACAACCGATAGCGTCGTGATAAAAAGAACTAACATAAGAAAATTATGAAACGGTATAACAAGTCTAGCTAAAATTCGATTATATATGCTTGGTCACATTAAAAACCCATTCCCACAAAAGTGAGTTTTGAGCCTTTATTGAGCATAAAAATATACATATTTAGATTAAATGCTCATTTTTCGTTTCTTGTGTGAATAGCCGCTCGGTCTTTACAAATCTAGAACTTGCCACGACGATACATTCCCGGTCCTTACCAACTTAAACCCAAGTAAGTAAATGATGGAGGCATTAGGACTAACTATTTTTCTTTCAAAACCATTATTTTTCATTTTTTTTACCTACCCAAAATCCCCCTAGAAAAACCCCTTTGAGCCTAAACCTTTCATTTCATTACCCCCAAAACAATTTTTTTTTTACCCACCAAAAACCTTTTTTATTTATTTATTTTTTTTCACCCTTATTTTAGTAACAAGCTCGGTTTTTCATAAACATACCCTTTACGTGACGAAAAAAAAAAATGAATAATGAAGTCAAAAACAAACAAAAGCTACAAAAGCTTGTTTGGAGAAATACTTCAAAAATAAATGTCACTAAAAATAAGGTATGAAAACCGACACTTGTTACGATTTTCGCCCTTTTTACTAACCACTAACCAACCACCCACCTTTAAACCCAAGCCTTCACCCCAAAAGTCCTCTTGATATTTACAAAGGTAAAAAGTTAAAAAGGAGGAGGATTGATCGCTTGGCAAGCCTATGGAAAACGTAAGTCCGTGCCGCTCTCGAGCGATTCACTTAAATATACACCTTCGGCCGAGTGTTGAGTGATCTCCCGTGAGGTATGTGAACTTGTATATAAATGGAATTTTAATAAGTCATGTTATACCAAAATAAGTAGTTTATCTTATGAAAAGTTCAAAATAAATCATGACGAATAGGATTGTAAATAAAATAAAAATAAAACCTATAAAAACCTTGGATTCCCGACACTCTAGGACAAGCTAAAAAACTTCTCTTCTACCTATTCCATTTGGGAGTGTAAGCCACATTAAAAGAGTTTTGCTTGAGGACAAGCAAAAGTTCAAGTGTGGGGGTATTTGATGTGTGTAAAATGCAACATATAAAACACATCAATTAAGGCATAAAACTAACCCTTTTTAAGTACTAATGTTGGAAAAAGAGTGTTTTTGTCTTCCTTTTGTATTTTCAGGATGAAATGAGCTCAAAATCACAAAAGAAGCAAAAAGACCAATAATTCTACCATAAATACAAGAAAAGGAACAAAAGTGGACTGCCCGGACCCTCAACGGCACCTCCCAAAACAAAGAGAAGAAAACAGAGTCTGAACACGCCCCGTGTCCAGCGAACACGGGGGCGTGCCCAGGAAGCAGCAGAAAAGACAAACCAGTAGAAGCTTCCATTGCTCACCACGGGGCCGTGCCCAGCGGGCACGGGGGCGTGTTGAAAGTACAGCAGGCGCATTAATTGTAATTCGCAATTACAATTAATGAAGAGAGAGAGTGTCAGACGGGCACGGGGCCGTGTCCAGTGGACACGGGGCCGTGTCCAGCGTTCTGTCCAGCCTATAAATAGAGGAGCTTGGTTTCATTCTCCCTCATCCCTTGGCACACCACCTCTCTCACACCTCATCCACCACCCACCACCACCATAACACCATCATCCACCACCATCATCCATTGTCCATCGTAGAGTGTGTGAGTCGTCTCGGGATCCAAGATTGATCGTAAGAGTTCTTGACAATCAAGGCCATGTTTGCCTAAGTCTCTTACATCACTTGGTGAAGACAAGTGTTTAGTATAATACTTTTTATTTTTAATCTTTTGCACTTTTTATTTGGTTTTGTATTAATGACTTTAATAACTAGTTACTTATGTTGAAGGTGATCTTTCCTTATCGTTTGTCCGTGGTGTCTTGGCATTATTTTACTGTCTATATAAAATAAAAGATTTTCACCATTCATATCTCCACGGTCTATATGGAGATATGTTGGCTACCTGGTCGGGGGTTAAGGGAACGGTTTGGTAAAGGTCTTGCCCTTGTTCAGCGTTTAGAGGTCCTGCTTGGGACCTGGGTCAAATTTAGTAGGATCTCCTTCAATGCCCATAGGTATTGGATGGCGGGGATCCAAACTCTTTGACCCCCTCATAAGTTAACTACTATTAATACTATAACCCGGCTATTTAGGATTGTATCCCTGCTGACTCAGACTACTTAGCCGAGGGTAACGTCACCGCCAAAAGCAGGGCCTACCATAATTTGCATTAATAACTTAATTCATTATCTTTCAATAATCCGACCCTTTAGGATTGTATCCTTGCTGACTCAAACTACTGGGTTGAGGGTAACGTCGCCTTCAAAAGAGGGGCCTACTACAATAACTAAGATAATCTCTTAAACAAGTGCAAAAGTGCGAAAATAATCAAAGGTTATACTAATACACGTGTCGGATCCAAGTGATTCATCTTGTCTATCTGTTTTTATTTTATTTTTATTTTCAGCATTTAGTTAGTTTTTATTTTTCTTAGTTTAAAACATTTTTTCTAACTTTTTGATTTGGTTAGACGTTGAGGATAAACCGGTATTAAAAGCTCTTGTGTCCTTGGACGACCTCGGTATCTTACCAACACTATACTACGTCCACGATGGGTGCACTTGCCCATATGTGTGTTTAGTGTTAGTGAATATCGTGTTTTATAAATTTAAAACTTGGCTAAAAGTGTAAAAAGGGCTTAAATATACATCAAAAATATATACACACTGACACGCATCATATCTCATTGGTTTTACTCTAATCTCCTTATCTTTATCTTTCATTTCTAGTTTTGCTGTTATCTGATTTTTATCCCAAAATTGTAACGGGTTACTTGTATAACATTGTTTTAACTTATCTTTTATGTTTTCTATATGGTTATCCAATCTTCTTAGATTTACTTGATAATCTAAGGGTTCTCTTAAGTAATATTCCAAGACCGGTATCCCTTTTTCTAATTTTGGATTTTGTTTCTATCCAATATCATTCCAAAAGAAAAGAATTTACAAACTTTAATGAAAATGATATTCACTACAGAAGGGCTATTGGGATAAGAGTAGTAATTCAGGGAATGGAATCTACTCTTAAAAAACCATTCAGAACTTATGGAGGAGAATATAAAAATTCTCCAGTTATGATTGCTAGCAACAGGATAAAGTATTTACTTTTGCTGTTATCTGATTTTTATCAAAATCCACTCTAATCTCCTATCATTATGAGGTAATCCATAAACTAGTTTTCTACAACTGTATAAAATGGTATCACAACCCAAGAGTCTTTTGATATAAAAATTCTCCAGAAGAAGTTCTATCAAGTTTTGATAGAACTATATCAAAATAGTTTAAAAAGAAATATCGGTGGCTCTGATACCATTTTGGGTGGTAGTAGCCGAAATATTTTGTCGGTTCAAAATCGTTACTTCATGTAGGCAATTATCAAAATAGTTTAAAAAGATATCAAAAGTTCCTATAGTTGTTATTTTTATTATCCACATATTGTATAATTAATTTATATCTTAGAAAAATCAAAAGACATAGCACACCTTAATTTGAGATTAAAATTTATATTATCATCAAAAAGATCACAAAATTTAATTAAGATTTTCTTTTGTTTGTAAAATATTTCCTTACAAAAACTAAGAGTAACAATTATTTAGTGATATTTCAAAATTAAAAAGAAAAAGGGTCCAACATGCTTCCGTACCTTTTTCCCGTTTTGACCAAGATATCGCCGGGTTATACCAAGAGTCTTTTTACTAGGCTCTTTCAGGCCAAACCTAAGTTGTCTTAGGTAACTCCTCTTTGGCTCCTTCAGCAATATTCAGCACAACCTGGTTTCGTTTCCTACCTCCGGTGTAAGGAAAAAAAGAGACAGTTTGAGGTTGGAGGATTTTTCTTATTAAGAGAAAAATATCTCTAAATAAAGATGAACACTCTCAGAATTTATAAGGAAATCAAAGACTTTTATTCCATGGTGGAAATCTTACAAAGGGAAATATCTTACAAAAGGGAAAATAAAAAAAACACTCTAAACACTCTTGAAAATACAAAAGACTTTTATTACATCAAAGAAAACATTCTAAGACATGAGTGAAGACCGATGCCCCTCCTCCTTCTCTTTTCCCTTTTTTATAGGCCTTTATTCATGATGAGTCTTCTTGTTGCAAGATACGTGTCCTCTTTTGCATTTCTCTTGGCTAGGTGACTTTATGGCTTGCCTTGAAGTGTCCCATCTCTTATTTCAAAGTTGCCTTGGGAAGTTAGACATTTAAGACCTGCATCTTTTGTCTTTATGGACATGTCTACCCACTTTATTTATGTCAATCTTATCTTTACTTTTTCCAATACCAAGTTTTTGTACGTATCGGTTAGAAATCTAGAAGAGAATCTTCTTTTAGGTGTTTAAACTCACATGTTTAAACCCTTTAATCTATGCTTAATGCCTATTCATTAGAATTTAGGCTATCCCTTGATGAGTTGGTACTCATATTGGTCTTATTAGGAGAACATGATGGGCAGGTTCCAGGAGGGTGTTTCCTATATTGACAAATTTTATACTGTGCCTCCGGACTTGATCTGACTGAACCAGAGCCACCGATTTTCAAAATTTGATTGCAAAAGTGGATTTTGGAATTCAAGTAGATAAGGAGATTAATAAGAAAAATCCTCCAACCTCAAACTGTCTCTTTTTTTCCTTACACCGGAGGTAGGAAACGAAACCAGGTTGTGCTGAATATTGCTGAAGGAGCCAAAGAGGAGTTACCTAAGACAACTTAGGTTTGGCCTGATAGGTTGTGATAGTTCTTAAAAGAAATTTGTTAGGTAATAGGAAATAATAAAACTTTTGGCAGCTTCTAATAACTGCTAGTAATTCTTTTTCATTAATATGATATCTTGTTTCAGTGTCACTAAAAGTCCCTGAACAATATCTACAAATGCTTTCACCAATTTTTTCTTCTTCAGAGTTATAATCTATCCTTTTAAGTATCCCACTCCAATAATCATTTTGGGTGGTAGTAGCCGAAATATTTTGTCGGTTCAAAATCGTTACTTCAAGTAGGCAATTATCAAAATAGTTTAAAAAGATATCAAAAGTTCCTATAGTTGTTATTTTTATTATCCACATATTGTATAATTAATTTATATCTTAGAAAAATCAAAAGACATAGCACACCTTAATTTGAGATTAAAATTTATATTATCATCAAAAAGATCACAAAATTTAATTAAGATTTTCTTTTGTTTGTAAAATATTTCCTTACAAAAACTAAGAGTAACAATTATTTAGTGATATTTCAAAATTAAAAAGAAAAAGGGTCCAACATGCTTCCGTACCTTTTTCCCGTTTTGACCAAGATATCGCCGGGTTATACCAAGAGTCTTTTTACTAGGCTCTTTCAGGCCAAACCTAAGTTGTCTTAGGTAACTCCTCTTTGGCTCCTTCAGCAATATTCAGCACAACCTGGTTTCGTTTCCTACCTCCGGTGTAAGGAAAAAAAGAGACAGTTTGAGGTTGGAGGATTTTTCTTATTAAGAGAAAAATATCTCTAAATAAAGATGAACACTCTCAGAATTTATAAGGAAATCAAAGACTTTTATTCCATGGTGGAAATCTTACAAAGGGAAATATCTTACAAAAGGGAAAATAAAAAAAACACTCTAAACACTCTTGAAAATACAAAAGACTTTTATTACATCAAAGAAAACATTCTAAGACATGAGTGAAGACCGATGCCCCTCCTCCTTCTCTTTTCCCTTTTTTATAGGCCTTTATTCATGATGAGTCTTCTTGTTGCAAGATACGTGTCCTCTTTTGCATTTCTCTTGGCTAGGTGACTTTATGGCTTGCCTTGAAGTGTCCCATCTCTTATTTCAAAGTTGCCTTGGGAAGTTAGACATTTAAGACCTGCATCTTTTGTCTTTATGGACATGTCTACCCACTTTATTTATGTCAATCTTATCTTTACTTTTTCCAATACCAAGTTTTTGTACGTATCGGTTAGAAATCTAGAAGAGAATCTTCTTTTAGGTGTTTAAACTCACATGTTTAAACCCTTTAATCTATGCTTAATGCCTATTCATTAGAATTTAGGCTATCCCTTGATGAGTTGGTACTCATATTGGTCTTATTAGGAGAACATGATGGGCAGGTTCCAGGAGGGTGTTTCCTATATTGACAAATTTTATACTGTGCCTCCGGACTTGATCTGACTGAACCAGTTTCTAACAAATTAATCTTGCTATTTAAAAATTTTATCGCTGCATCTGGTGATTTTCGGGCCGGAGCAATCATAACTGGAGAATTTTTATATTCTCCTCCATAAGTTCTGAATGGTTTTTTAAGAGTAGATTCCATTCCCTGAATTACTACTCTTATCCCAATAGCCCTTCTGTAGTGAATATCATTTTCATTAAAGTTTGTAAATTCTTTTCTTTTGGAATCGATTTTGCAGGAAAATGCTTGACATTTTTCAAGACGTATAAAATGATAAGCAGGGTAATAGTAATCATTGAAAAAATCTGGTCCTGCAGATAAAAACTTTAGAGCTAAAGTATCTCTAGGGGTCATGGTTGGGTTATTTTGATAACAATTTTTCACTGAAATTATTACCCATCTTGGTAAATCTGATAATTCAGGAAAATCAGGTGAGGTAAGATAAATCATGTTTATGGCACCAAAATCGTACCAATATCTGATCTCATCTGCTGGTGATCCTTGCAGATAATTTAATCTAGGGTATACCCCTGTGAAATCAACATACCTTGACTCAGTTTGAGCAAGGCTGTATAGTTCTATCATTTTATTCCTTTGTCTAGCAACAGGATCTAATAAAAAAGGTTGTTGTTGGGGAGGAATCTGTGGTTGGAGAACTTTTCCAAAAGTGGTTGTTTTATCTGAATGAGGTTTAAAAGAAAATTTTTCTCTTACCTCTTCTTCAATGTCTGGAGCATTTTCCATCACATGATCTCCAGAAGAAGTAGATGGAATATCTGTTTTTTCTAAAACAAATGACATATCTACTTTTTCTATCATTTGATGTTTTATCATAAGCTTCATCTTCATACTATCGAACTCATACATAGTAACTTTGTTACTTATCATCCTGAAGTAGCTTTTCACAAGATTTTTTATTTCTGCAATATGTTCAGGAATGGTTTCGATTATATCTATGAGTTCTCCCATATCGGTTGCAATTTCTTTAATTGCTTGTATCTGTTCGTCCATCATCTTTAGACGGCTATCAAGTTGTTGTCCTAACTCTTCCATCTCTAGTCAAGAAATCTGCCAAAACATTTTTATCAGATTTTATTATTTCAATATCAAAATTATATTCAGATAAAAGGGTTTGCCATCTTATGAGCCTTTTATACTCAGGTTTAGAAGGCAAATTATTCTTTATAAAAGCTTTTACCTGGGTATTATCAGTTCTTAAAAGAAATTTGTTAGGTAATAGGAAATAATAAAACTTTTGGCAGCTTCTAATAACTGCTAGTAATTCTTTTTCATTAATATGATATCTTGTTTCAGTGTCACTAAAAGTCCCTGAACAATATCTACAAATGCTTTCACCAATTTTTTCTTCTTCAGAGTTATAATCTATCCTTTTAAGTATCCCACTCCAATAATATTCTGAAGCATCAGTTTCTAAAATTAAATCATCATTTTCTTTGGGTAATTGTAATTTTGGTAACCTTTTACAATATTCTTTTATCTTTTTTACTTGTTCTTCTAGACCTTTATCAAAAGTAAATACTTTATCCTTTTTAAGAAGAGCTTGAAAGGGTCTTCTTAAAGCTGCAAGATTTTCTATAAAATCAGAAGCATAATTTAATATCCCAAGAAAACTTTGAACTTGTTTTTTATCAGTCAATTTATTTGGGAAGGCAGTTATTTTTTCCAAAATATGGCTTTGAAGTTCTATCCCCTGGCCATCTATCTTCATTCCCAAAAAAATCTATAGTTTCTTGTAACAAACTAGTTTTTTTTTCTGAAAGAGCTAATCCATGTTTCATACATAAATCTGTAAAAATGTCAAGATGTTTTAAATGTGAATTAATATCATCTGATAGAATTAGGATATCATCTATATATACAAAAATAAAGTCATAGTTTCGAAATATAATATCCATTTTTCTTTGAAATATTTGAGGAGCATTTTTTAATCCAAAAGGCATTACAAGCCATTCATATTGCCCTTGAGGAGTAGAAAATGCTGTGTAGGCAATACTATCAGGATGCATTTTTATTTGCCAAAATCCACTTTTGCAATCAAATTTTGAAAATATCTTTTTGTTTCTAGTCGAATTTATTAAACTTTCCTTATGAGGTAGAAAATACCCATCAAATACAGTGTTATCATTTAATTTCTTATAATTTATTACCATTCTAGGTTTACCTCTTGTAACCTCAGCGTGTTTTCTTACTAAGAAGGCAGGAGAGCTGTGTGGGCTATGACTAGCTCTGATCAACTTTAAATCTAGGAGTTCTTTTATCTGGGACCTAAATTCTTTTTGGTCTTCTGGATTGTATCTCATTGGTTTTACTCTAATCTCCTTATCTTTATCTTTCATTTCTAGTTTTGCTGTTATCTGATTTTTATCCCAAAATTGTAACGGGTTACTTGTATAACATTGTTTTAACTTATCTTTTATGTTTTCTATATGGTTATCCAATCTTCTTAGATTTACTTGATAATCTAAGGGTTCTCTTAAGTAATATTCCAAGACCGGTATCCCTTTTTCTAATTTTGGATTTTGTTTGTATCCAATATCACCACGCTGGCTTGCGCGTGTTGTAAAGTTAATTGGAAATTTTCTTCCATATGCATTTTTTATTCTTTTAACTACTATCAAATGATGACATGGTGTTTTTAGTATAATTTGGTAGGCTACTATATCAAAAGTAATTTTGTAAATCTTTCTAAAAAATCATTTCCTAATAATACATCTGATCCAGAATTATAAAAGTAAAATGGTGGACATTTAACCATGTATGATCCAATTATTATTATTGGATTTTTTATTCCTCTTTTTAAGGGAACTATAGTTTTTGAAAAGCTAACTCCATTACATGGTGTTAAATCCTCATGATATTCCTTTGGAAAACAATCTGGTTTACATATACACAATCCTGAGCCACTATCTATATAAGCAGCAAAGTATTCAGCTTTGTAATCTTTATAAGTAATACCTATTGGGATGTATATGCTTTTAGGGCTTGTCATTTAGGTATGTAAATCATTTTGCCATTGTATGTAATTTTTAATCCATAGGAGGTTATTTGATATGGTTTTACATTTTCTAAGAAAGTTAATCCTAACATTATTTCTAATGAATCGTTTTCATCTTCATTACCTATTAAGAGTCTTAAAGGAATTTTTTCTTCTCCAAACTTTATTATGGTTTCTACAGCTTCATTAATTTCATGTAGTTCACCATTAAAGTTTGTGTATTGATTGGGTTCTTCTAATGGATATTTTTGTAAGTATTTACAAATTTTATGGTTTATATAATTCCCATTAGCACCTGTATCTATTAGCATATTTACTGCCGAAAATCTTTTTCCATTGAAATATTCTCCTTGAATTTTGTAATTCCTTACATTATCTTCTTTTTCACTAATTACATCATTATATCTACTTGAATTAGTTATTCTTAGAGGATAACTTATTACCTCTTTGTTTGAGAACAACAATCTAGGGGTTATCTGGTTAGAAGACATCATTGGTTTATCTCGTAAATCAAGACTTAAAGGTCTTGAATCTATTTCTTCTATTTTAGGTAAGGTCGGTATTTGTATTTGACAAACATCGTTAAACAAATAAGGAAAATCAATAGTGTCTTTTATACTAAAACATTCAGAATGATGAGTATTTGACACTGCATAAGAAATAGCATATGTAATAGAATAAGGTCTATTTTGTTGTTTAAAGAAATCTTTTCTCTTAAAATCTTAAAGTTTTATCAAAATCTTTATCTTGAATATTATAGGAAATTCTAGGATAGATATTAAATTTCAGTTTTCCATATTGTAAATTTCCTCTTAATATTCCAAGGCATGCTTCTTCTCTATTTTGTATTCTATTATCCATAACAGCTAATTCTATAGGGGTATCTATACCTTCTTTAAAGGTGGATTTTATTATTATTTGGATAGCTCCTACATGTACCCATCCCAAAGTGTTTCTTATTTCTGGTTTTATCTTTTGTAATTTTTCTTGGATATCTTTTTTAGATAATAATGTCACACCCCCAAAATCCACCTGCGGATAACACCCGCTTCGAGGGCGTGACTGACCAGGATCCAGCCACCAATTATACTGAATAATTAAGTTGATAACAAAAGTAATACTTACTAACCATAAGATTAGCAAATATCAAGTTCAGAGTTTAAGGTTTTAAGTTCAAACAGTTAATAAGTAGCGGAAGCATAAGTAAGGCAGTTTAAACAAAGTTCATAATTCAAAATAAGGTAACACCCAACACAAGGGTGAACAGACACTACACGTTCCCAAGCAGCAAGCTCCTTCGTCACGGGTTACCTGCAAAGCATGCAGTAAGGGGTCAACAATAATGCTGAGTGAGTTCACTAGTTGTCCAGTTTTAATTACCAAAAACTTGTTTCACCGGTTAATTTATCCGTTTATACATGCCATGGGGAGCTACCCCAAAAGTTAGCGACTAAACTGTTTTTCCAATACCGAACACTAGGTAACCGTTGCGTATCCGCAGGATGCCCCGATGTCAATGTTCTATCATCATTGACGGATGTCTGAGTACATTAGTTCACGACCGATCCCAAACCAGGGCACGGTGTGAGGCTGGTAAACACCTAAATAGCGCTATCAACTAATAACCCGTTCGCCTGACCCCGGCGACTAATCGGTATTTGTAGTAGGGACTTGAGTGATAGAGTTTCGTTTAGTGCCGTTAGTTGCAATCCGTATAAACAGTAATTAACCAAAAGGTTTCCCAATACCAGGGAAGGAAAAGTAAGTTTTGTTCCCAATAACTAGGGAAGGTATGTAAATGGTATCCCCTTTTACCAGGGGATAGGATTGTTTTAGTCTCGTGTCCCAAACCACCGGGACGCATGCTTTTAAGTTGTGAACTCACCTTGGGTTGCTCGGTAGATTTGGGTTACTTGGTCAAACACGCTGGTCACCACGTCCTAACATGGTTACCGGTATAGGTCAGGTTCGGTATACAAGCATTCACGTAAAACACATACTGGCACGTAACATACATACAAATAAGCAGTCGTTGGGTTATTGGGCCGGCCTAAACAATTAAGCAGTCAACAACAACACATAATCCAGTCAACAGATAGCCCAAGTTAACACATATCGGCCCAAAAACCAAAATGGACAGCCCACTCGCAACCAGAAGATCTCGAGTCGCAACCAGGTGGTCTCGGCTTGTCATGCTGTGGTTGCGAGTCGCAACCGTGGTCTCGAGTTGTCACGTTGTGGTTGCGAGTCGCAACCGTCGTAGTCTCGAGTCGTAATCGTGCGGTTTCGACTTGTCACGCTTTGGTTGCGAGTCGCAACCGTGTGGTTTCGAGTCGTAATGCCGTGGTTGCGAGTCGGAAACTGTCATTTTCATGCACACGTGATGATGCAGAACCATCAGTCCAATTTGTACATATGAAATCAGACCCAGATTAGGAAACAACCAATGAGGTTTCACAAACAACTTTTCCTAATCTGACCCTTAAACCAAATAGATCAAACTTTGCCATTTTTGAATCTTCAAACCACATTCAAACAAGTTCATCTTACATTCATAGTTTTCTAGGGTTTTCATGCCAACATAAACACACATTTATGAACCGAAAATCACATATTTTTAACAAGATCATGATGCAAAAACAAGAAAACATACATTATATATCCGAAATCTTAAGTTTAGCATCATTATTTTGCAAGGAAACAATGAAGCATAGTATGGTTAGCCATTAACATTCTTAGATCATTATTTGTTAGTCATTTAAACATGTTATCAAGCTTTGTACACAAGGGTTTTCACATATAGTCAAGTTTCACAAATCATACTAAAAATCATACAAAAACTACTAACCAAGCATTTCTTAGTTCATAAGCATTTTATTCATCAAGCATTCAAAGCATCATTCACACAAAATAGGACACTAACCGGTTAGAAGAAGAAGCCGAAAACAAGGAAAAGAACCGAGAAGATGGAGTGTCCGAGTTAGTGGTGATGAACTTGTCCGAGTCCTCTTGTCCGAGATCCAAGCTTGAACCGAAAGAGGAAGAAGAGAATGGGTTGTTGTTGAAGGTTTACTAGAGAATAGGAGAAGTGTGGATGTGTGGTGTAACAAATGAGGGAAATGGGGGAAAGTGGGGGATTTATATACAAGGGGGTTTTCGGGTTGGGCTTGGGATTTCGGCCCAAGCCGGTTACGGCCCAAAGGCCCACTCGAGACCGAGTGGCCCACTCGCAACCGCCCGGTTGCGAGTCATGGTCTCGACTCACATACATTTATATATAATACGTACATTCAACACACATTAAGCAAATAAAGATCACGTTTCCATTTAATAATATTTATATACACAAAATATTACAAGGTGTTCGTTCGGAAAAACCTAGAGTGTCACATTATCCCCAAGTTTTAAGAACTTTCGTCCCGAAAGTTAAGGCAGCCACTGCCAAGCTAGCGTGTTTCAACGGGGTGTCACATCATCCCCCCGTTAGTTTGGAATTTCGTCCCGAAATTCAGTTATAGCTTCAGTGCTGGGGTTTTCATTTGGGAACAACTGGGGATACTTGGACTTCATCTGGTCTTCCCGCTCCCAGGTAAACTCTGGGCCGCGTCGTGAGTTCCAACGAACTCGCACAAGGGGTATCTGGCTACGTTTGAGGGTTTTGATCTCTCGATCCGTGATCTCAATCGGTTCCTCAGTAAAGTGTAGCTGTTCATCAATAGTCAGTTCCTTAAAAGGAATCACAAGTGTTTCATCCGACAAACACTTCTTCAGGTTAGATACGTGAAATACGTTGTGTACCGCGCTCAGCTCTGCAGGCAGGTTCAATCTATAAGCAACCTTACCGATTTTCTCGGTAATTTCGAATGGTCCAACATATCGTGGATTCAGCTTGCCTCGTTTACCAAAACGAACCACACCCTTCCAGGGTGAGACTTTAAGTAGAACCCGGTCCCCGACCTGGAATTCTAGCGGTTTCCTACGCTTGTCAGCGTAGCTTTTCTGACGGTCACGAGCTGCCGCCATGCGTTGCCTGATCTGGGAAATCTTTTCCGTTGTATCTACCACTAGTTCTGGGCCTGTGAGTTGACTATCACCGACTTCCGCCCAGCAAAGAGGTGATCGGCATTTACGACCGTACAATGCCTCAAAAGGTGCCGCCTGAATGCTAGTGTGGTAGCTGTTATTGTAGGAGAATTCCACCAGCGGTAGATGCTTCTCCCAGTTCTTGCCAAAATCGATCACACATGCCCTAAGCATGTCTTCCAGGGTTTGGATGGTGCGTTCAGACTGCCCATCCGTTTGCGGGTGATAAGCGGTGCTCATGTCCAAACGTGAGCCAAAGGATTTGTGCATAGCTTGCCACAATTCGGAAGTAAAACGAGCGTCTCGGTCGGAAATAATAGAAGTTGGCACCCCGTGCCTGGAGACTACTTCCTTTAAATAGATTTCTGCTAAGGTAGAAAACTTGTCTGTTTCCTTAATGGCCAAAAAGTGTGCAGACTTAGTCAATCGATCTACTATCACCCAAATAGTGTCATTCCCGCGTTGGGATCTAGGTAGCCCTGTAACAAAATCCATGGAAATCTGCTCCCATTTCCACTTCGGGATTTCCGGTTGCTGTAGTAGGCCTGCTGGTTTCTGATACTCGATCTTGACTCTTGCGCAGGTCAAACATTTGCCAACGTAGGCTGCTATGTGGGCTTTCATGCCAGGCCACCAGTATGTGGTTCTTAAGTCGTGGTACATCTTATCTGAACCAGGATGTACTGAATAACGGGACTTATGGGCTTCGTCCATCACAAGCTCTCGTAGATCTCCGTAAAGTGGGACCCAAATGCGCCCTGCCACATAGTAGGCGCCGTCTTCTTTCTGTTCTAGTTGCTGTCTCGATCCTCGCAGGGACTCAGCCCTGATGTTTTCCGGTTTCAGAGCTTCAATCTGAGCATTTCGAATCTGGGTAGGGAGACTAGACTGGATGGTAAGTTGTAATGCTCGCACGCGTTTTGGTATAGTGTCTTTTCGGCTGAGGGCGTCTGCCACAACATTGGCCTTGCCCGGATGATACTTGATGGCGCATTCATAATCATTCAGAAGTTCGACCCATCGACGTTGTCGCATGTTTAATTCCTTCTGCTTAAAGATATGCTCGAGACTCCTGTGATCGGTGTAAATGGTGCACTTGGTACCGTACAGGTAATGTCTCCATATCTTAAGCGCAAATATCACTGCTCCTAGTTCCAAGTCGTGTGTTGTGTAGTTCCTTTCGTGTGTCTTAAGTTGTCGGGATGCATAGGCAATAACTTTCTCGCGTTGCATTAACACGCAACCGAGCCCATGAATAGATGCATCGCAATAAACTAGGAAGTCGTCAGTGCCTTCAGGCAACGAGAGGATAGGAGCACTACAGAGGTTATCCTTAAGCCTCTGAAAAGCAGATTCCTGTGCTTCATTCCACTTGTAGGTGACGCCTTTCTGAGTGAGCGTAGTGAGGGGTTGTGCAATCTTTGAGAATCACTGAATGAATCTGCGGTAGTAACCTGCCAATCCCAAGAATTGACGAACTTCAGTGGGGTCTTAGGGGTAGGCCAATTCTTTATAGAGTCGATCTTAGCCGGGTCGACGTGGATTCCTTCCTTGTTAACCACGTGCCCAAGGAAATGGACTTCTCGAAGCCAGAAGTCGCATTTCGAGAACTTGGCATACAGTTGCTCATTGCGAAGGAGTTCGAGGATAAGGCGTAGGTGCTGTTCATGCTCTTCCTGACTTTTCGAGTAAATCAAGATGTCGTCTATAAACACGATCACGAATTTGTCGAGGTAGGGTTTGCACACTCGGTTCATGAGATCCATGAATACCGCACGCGCGTTGGTCATTCCAAAGGGCATAACGAGGAATTCATAATGACCATAACGAGTTCTGAATGCAGTCTTGGAAATATCTTCACTACGGACCCTTAACTGATGGTAGCCTGATCGCAGGTCAATCTTGGAATAGTAGCTCGATCCTTGCAACTGATCGAATAGGTCGTCGATTCGAGGGAGAGGGTAACGATTCTTGATGGTGACCTTGTTCAACTCACGATAGTCAATGCACATTCGGAACGTGCCATCCTTTTTCTTAACAAAGAGTACCGGTGCTCCCCAGGGTGACGAACTAGGACGAATAAACCCTTTGTCCAATAGTTCCTGTAGTTGAGTAGAGAGTTCCTTCAATTCTGCGGGGGCTAGACGATAAGGCGCACGAGCTATAGGCGCTGCTCCGGGAGCTAGCTCGATTTGGAATTCGACTTGACGATGGGGAGGGAGTCCAGGTAGTTCCTCAGGAAATACCTCGGGATAGTCGCGTACTACCGGAAAATCTTCAATCCTCTTTTCCTTTTCCTGCGTGTTGGTAACAAGTGCTAAGATAGCGGTGTGCCCTTTTCGTAAACACTTCTGGGCCTTCAAGAACGAGATAACGCCGGAGATTTCTCCACCTTTGCCACCTTGTACAATGAGGGGTTTGCCAGAACGGCGAGGAATACGAACTGCTTTCTCTTGACAGAGGATCTCAGCGCGATGCTTGGATAACCAATCCATACCAATAACGATGTCGAAGCTTCCAAGAGTAACAGGGAAAAGGTCGATACTAAATGTCTGACCAGACAACTCTAATTTGCAGCCCTTGACAACATGTGAGGCCTCGATGTTTCTACCATTAGCTAACTCGACGATATGAGGAGAACTTAGTAACGAAAGCGGACGCTTAAGCTTCTTACTAATACGTAGGGATACATAACTAGCATCGGCACCGGAATCAAATAACACAGAAACATAACGATCATCGAGTAGGAACTTACCCGTCACGACATTGGGGTCATTCCTTGCTTCACCAGCTCCAATCACGAAAGCCCTTCCTCTAGCACCATTCCCAGCATTGTTGTTCTGATTGTTGTTCCCAGCTCCCTGATTATTGTTGCGGTTCTGATTCAGTTCAGGGCAATCCTTCTTAAAGTGCCCTGTTGCCCCACATTTAAAACATGCTCGGTCGTTTCCCTGCTGCTGTTGCTGTCGAGGTTGTTGCTGATTCTGTCTTGTTGGGAACTGGCTTCTACAATCCTTGGCTTCGTGCCCCATTTTGTGGCATCGCTGACACTGGCCCTTGTTACATGCCCCATTATGGTGCCTGTTACACTTGTTGCACTTAGGGTAGCTTCCCCGGTAGCCACCCTGTTGCTGAGTGCCCTTGTTGTTGTCAGCTTTCCTTTGCTGTGCTGGGGCCTGAGTGGGGTTAGCATCCTTGCCCTGACTTCCTTCCCACTTACGCTTGTTGTCACTAGAAGTTCCGACAGTAGCACTGATCCTTTTGGGCAATCTGCCCTCTTCTACGGCCTGATCAGTAAGTTTGTGGGCAAGTCGAACAATCGGCTGAATGGTAGTGTGGTTGGCTGAAGTTACATGGCTTCGAATTTCTGGAGCCAAACCCTTGATGTACAGTTCGATTCTTCGATACATAGGTCGAGACATGTTTGGGCAAAGAGCAGCATAGTCATTAGACAGCTTGGTGTAAGTTTCAATTTCCGACCCAACCATCTTGAGCTCATAGTACTCATTCTCAAGCTTGTGGATGTCATCCCGGTGACAGTATTCATCCTTAATCATATCCTTGAAATCCTCCCACGCAGTAGCATTTGCAGTTTCCAATCCAAACATCTGAATCTGCGCCTTCCACCAAGAAAGTGCGCTTCCTTCAAGCGTAGCAGTAGCAAATTTCACCCAATTTGCAGGGGGGACATTCGCAAACAGCAAAAACAGCTTCAATTTTCTCAATCCAATGCAGAAGACCTATGGCACCCTCAGTGCCGTTGAAAGGGAGAGGCTTGCAATCCATGAAAGTTTTGAAAGTACACACTGGTGGTTGCGCAGGTGCATGCTGACCTATAGGGTGAGAAGCGAAACGTATAGACTTAGAGGCGAAAAGGCGATGTGGCGGTAGGATCTAAACATCCTAAAACAACGAGCTTACCTATAGGGTGAGCTGCGAAAGCCGCGGCCACTGTGTTGAGCAGGTTAGTGAACTGAGCCTGCGTCATGTTGATGTTTCCTCTTCCGCGTCCACTCATTGTCTTCAAATCAGAAAACGCAGTATGAGTGTGATGCCGTAGAGTAACGAGAATGAGATAGAAAAGAGAGGTGTATCTATCTAATTAGACATACTAATATGTATAGCAAAACAGGAAACATAAAGTAAGCAAACAAGTAAACACTGTTCCGAGCTATGAGGTCAAATGTGTCGACCCTTGCACTTGGAGTGTAGTGTCGTCGCGAGTCACGGGTTATAGTCTGGTTTTCTCCAAAAAGATTTTCCCCTTTTTAAAACCAAGTTCACTATAACCAATGGCTCTGATACCAATCTGTCACACCCCCAAAATCCACCTGCGGATAACACCCGCTTCGAGGGCGTGACTGACCAGGATCCAGCCACCAATTATACTGAATAATTAAGTTGATAACAAAAGTAATACTTACTAACCATAAGATTAGCAAATATCAAGTTCAGAGTTTAAGGTTTTAAGTTCAAACAGTTAATAAGTAGCGGAAGCATAAGTAAGGCAGTTTAAACAAAGTTCATAATTCAAAATAAGGTAACACCCAACACAAGGGTGAACAGACACTACACGTTCCCAAGCAGCAAGCTCCTTCGTCACGGGTTACCTGCAAAGCATGCAGTAAGGGGTCAACAATAATGCTGAGTGAGTTCACTAGTTGTCCAGTTTTAATTACCAAAAACTTGTTTCACCGGTTAATTTATCCGTTTATACATGCCATGGGGAGCTACCCCAAAAGTTAGCGACTAAACTGTTTTTCCAATACCGAACACTAGGTAACCGTTGCGTATCCGCAGGATGCCCCGATGTCAATGTTCTATCATCATTGACGGATGTCTGAGTACATTAGTTCACGACCGATCCCAAACCAGGGCACGGTGTGAGGCTGGTAAACACCTAAATAGCGCTATCAACTAATAACCCGTTCGCCTGACCCCGACGACTAATCGGTATTTGTAGTAGGGACTTGAGTGATAGAGTTTCGTTTAGTGCCGTTAGTTGCAATCCGTATAAACAGTAATTAACCAAAAGGTTTCCCAATACCAGGGAAGGAAAAGTAAGTTTTGTTCCCAATAACTAGGGAAGGTATGTAAATGGTATCCCCTTTTACCAGGGGATAGGATTGTTTTAGTCTCGTGTCCCAAACCACCGGGACGCATGCTTTTAAGTTGTGAACTCACCTTGGGTTGCTCGGTAGATTTGGGTTACTTGGTCAAACACGCTGGTCACCACGTCCTAACATGGTTACCGGTATAGGTCAGGTTCGGTATACAAGCATTCACGTAAAACACATACTGGCACGTAACATACATACAAATAAGCAGTCGTTGGGTTATTGGGCCGGCCTAAACAATTAAGCAGTCAACAGCAACACATAATCCAGTCAACAGATAGCCCAAGTTAACACATATCGGCCCAAAAACCAAAATGGACAGCCCACTCGCAACCAGAAGATCTCGAGTCGCAACCAGGTGGTCTCGGCTTGTCATGCTGTGGTTGCGAGTCGCAACCGTGGTCTCGAGTTGTCACGTTGTGGTTGCGAGTCGCAACCGTCGTAGTCTCGAGTCGTAATCGTGCGGTTTCGACTTGTCACGCTTTGGTTGCGAGTCGCAACCGTGTGGTTTCGAGTCGTAATGCCGTGGTTGCGAGTCGGAAACTGTCATTTTCATGCACACGTGATGATGCAGAACCATCAGTCCAATTTGTACATATGAAATCAGACCCAGATTAGGAAACAACCAATGAGGTTTCACAAACAACTTTTCCTAATCTGACCCTTAAACCAAATAGATCAAACTTTCCCATTTTTGAATCTTCAAACCACATTCAAACAAGTTCATCTTACATTCATAGTTTTCTAGGGTTTTCATGCCAACATAAACACACATTTATGAACCGAAAATCACATATTTTTAACAAGATCATGATGCAAAAACAAGAAAACATACATTATATATCCGAAATCTTAAGTTTAGCATCATTATTTTGCAAGGAAACAATGAAGCATAGTATGGTTAGCCATTAACATTCTTAGATCATTATTTGTTAGTCATTTAAACATGTTATCAAGCTTTGTACACAAGGGTTTTCACATATAGTCAAGTTTCACAAATCATACTAAAAATCATACAAAAACTACTAACCAAGCATTTCTTAGTTCATAAGCATTTTATTCATCAAGCATTCAAAGCATCATTCACACAAAATAGGACACTAACCGGTTAGAAGAAGAAGCCGAAAACAAGGAAAAGAACCGAGAAGATGGAGTGTCCGAGTTAGTGGTGATGAACTTGTCCGAGTCCTCTTGTCCGAGATCCAAGCTTGAACCGAAAGAGGAAGAAGAGAATGGGTTGTTGTTGAAGGTTTACTAGAGAATAGGAGAAGTGTGGATGTGTGGTGTAACAAATGAGGGAAATGGGGGAAAGTGGGGGATTTATATACAAGGGGGTTTTCGGGTTGGGCTTGGGATTTCGGCCCAAGCCGGTTACGGCCCAAAGGCCCACTCGAGACCGAGTGGCCCACTCGCAACCGCCCGGTTGCGAGTCATGGTCTCGACTCACATACATTTATATATAATACGTACATTCAACACACATTAAGCAAATAAAGATCACGTTTCCATTTAATAATATTTATATACACAAAATATTACAAGGTGTTCGTTCGGAAAAACCTAGAGTGTCACATTATCCCCAAGTTTTAAGAACTTTCGTCCCGAAAGTTAAGGCAGCCACTGCCAAGCTAGCGTGTTTCAACGGGGTGTCACAAATAAAGGTATCATAACTTTGTTAGATGTTATGTTAATATCTAGCCCATAATATAAATGATGATCTCTAGGTTTTATTCCTAGTTTTTGTAAAGTATTCATTTTAAATCCTGAATGGTTTGATAATGAGAAATTTTCATGTTGTATTTGTTTAAGTTTTTTCTTATCTATTAATACTTCTTGTTTATATTCTCCAAATTGTTCATTTTGGCAATCAATTATATCATCATCTATTTTACTAGTGGTGGCTATATCTAATCTATTCATCTTCGGATGATGTGTATTCTGTTTCGGTTAATATAAATATGCTTTCATCAGAATCTTCATTATGAAAATCATTAATTTGTATAAATTCTCCTTCATTCATCATTTTTTCAATGTCTTCATCTATTTCAAAGATCTTGAGATTTTTATTAAATTTCTTAGGACATTTATTTGCATAATGTCCTTCTTCATGACATACATACATACATACATACATACATACATACATACATACATACATACATACATACATACATACTACATACATACATACATACATACATACATACATACATACATACATACATACATACATACATACATACATACATACATACATACATACATACATACATACATACATACATACATACATACATACATACATACATACATACATACATACATACATACATACATACATACATACATACATACATACATACATACATACATACATACATACATACATACATACATACATACATACATACATACATACATACATACATACATACATACATACATACATACATACATACATACATACATACATACATACATACATACATACATACATACATACATACATACATACATACATACATACATACATACATACATACATACATACATACATACATACATACATACATACATACATACATACATACATACATACATACATACATACATACATACATACATACATACATACATACATACATACATACATACATACATACATACATACATACATACATACATACATACATACATACATACATACATACATACATACATACATACATACATACATACATACATACATACATACATACATACATACATACATACATACATACATACATACATACATACATACATACATACATACATACATACATACATACATACATACATACATACATACATACATACATACATACATACATACATACATACATTACATACATACATACATACATACATACATACATACATACATACATACATACATACATACATACATACATACATACATACATACATACATACATACATACATACATACATACATACATACATACATACATACATACATACATACATACATACATACATACATACATACATACATACATACATACATACATACATACATACATACATACATACATACATACATACATACATACATACATACATACATACATACATACATACATACATACATACATACATACATACATACATACATACATACATACATACATACATACATACATACATACATACATACATACATACATACATACATACATACATACATACATACATACATACATACATACATACATACATACATACATACATACATACATACATACATACATACATACATACATACATACATACATACATACATACATACATACATACATACATACATACATACATACATACATACATACATACATACATACATACATACAAACATACATACATATAGGGGAGGATCTAGAGAAAACGACTAAAAGTGTGAAAACGGTGAGAACGATTTTGGTAACTTACACTAAGGGTAATATTGCCAAAAGTCTCATTGCCACTCACATGCCAAAGACCATGCACATGCAAGTCACATAAATATTCGACCATCTTTTTTAAACTCTGGTAACTTTTCTATACGTGATTTTTTTTAAATTACACCATAAAATCAAGTGTTTTATTATCTTTCCAACGAGTATACTATTGTTATACTTTTCAATTAAAAAAATGACATGAAGTGGGTGTTTAATAAAAATGCCTTAAAAAACCAAGTTCCGAAAAACGCCATGAAAAATAACCAGTTGAGAACGCCATAAAACAACACGTTCAGTAAAACGCCATGAAAAACTCAGTTGAAAACGCCATAAAAACACCCGGTTCAGAAAAACACCATGAAAACCTTAGTTGAAAACGCCATAAAAACACCAAGTTTAGAAAAACGCCATAAAAATCCTAGTTCAAAACGCCATAAAAACACCTAGTTCAGAAAAACAGCATAAAACACCTAATTCAGGAAAACACCTTAAAACTAGGTGACAACGCCATAAAAACACAAAGTTGAAAATGCCATAAAAAACTCAGTTCATTTTTTTCGAAAACTATATCAATAGTATACTCGTTAGAAAGATAAAAAATGCTAAGTTTTATGGTGTAATTTTTTAGAAAAATAATCACGTATAAAAAAGTTATTAGCGTTTAAATATGATGGGGAAAATTGCATGTGATTAGCATGCGCACCCTTCTTTGGATCTTCCAATCTTACCCCTCCTGGTAGTTCTAAGGTCCCCATTATTTACAAAAATACCACTGCATCGTCTTAGCCACAAATCACAAAGATCTTCTGGCTGAAAATCGTTCTCACCGTTTTCACACTGTAAATCGTTTTCTCCTGATCCTGCTTTTATATTTATATATATATATATTGTATATAAGAAAAAGGTAGAGAACACGAGGATTTTTTTTTTTTTTGTAAAATAGGTACTTAGTTTGTTTAAAATATATAAAATAGTTTCCTTTAATGAACAAAAGAGGCCTGTGAATACCTTTGTGTGCCTCACGTTCACCACGTGTGGCGATGGTAGGGGGTACCCCAGACCCACAACCCACATGGTTTGGCCACAAGCCCGTCGACGTCCCTAATACATATCGATCTCTAGGTAAGCATAATCACTAATAAATCACTAATAAGTTTGCCCATTAATAAAAGCTGACAAGTTGTTACCGACATATTTTTATCGGTAACTTCCTTCATGAAAATTTTTATATTTTAGTAATACTCATCTATTTAAGAGGTTTTAAAAAGAAAGAGTTTTACTATTTTCTTTCTCGTGGTTGTAAACTTAATTCTACCACCTGCTTTCTTTTTTATTATTTTAACCAAACATTTTTCCTTTATTTTCCAATATCGTTAGCTTTGCATACATCTTTAATAACACCATCAGCCCATTTTGTAACCAATAATATCTACCAGATTAACGTGTCTACAAAAATAGATGTTAATATTTGGTATGGCGATGGTCCTCCCTTATTTTCTTAGAGTAAATTACAAAACTCGTCATTTATGTATGTATGTTATTTCAAATCATGTCCTTTGTCTTCAATAATTACATTAATCATACCTAATGTTTACAAATCCTAACATGTTATATCCTTTACCTTAAACCCAATTAATTTTCGCAGTTAAGTGTAGTCACATGGGGCCCACGTGAGGGCATTCATATCTTTTAACCTACACATCTCTTTCCCCCGTTTTAAAACCCCAAATAACCCTTACTAGTTACAGCTGTAAAAACCCATCAGTTGTCACACCATCACCAACCTCTAGCCAGTCCACTCGCCGACCAACAGAAACCCAACATCATCAACCACCAACTCAAGAGCTAAACCGCCGTAATCCTTCATAAGTTGTCAAAAAATTGAAGCAATAAGGTGGGAACTTATGACAATGTCAGTAATTCGGTGTTTGCCAAGCTACACCAAAATGGGATACGCACAAAAACTCTGACTCATAGGAGTTCTCCTGGAACCCTAGGCACAACCGGTAACGTCGCCAACATCATCGTCTGCTTCGATTGAGTCCATCATCATTAATGTGACAACTGTGCTCTATAAGCGATGTACGATGTAAAACAATATCGTTTATCAATAAAATGATGTGTTTTGGAGTTAATATGTGTGTATTTGTGTTTGACGATTTTACGATTTGATTCTAGTTCGATTTGAAGCTTTAAATCATTTTCTGGAAAGTTATACGCAAACTGATGCGTAAATGTAATAAGTTTAACGCCACAAACACTCCGGAACAGTGACATAGGCTTAACATAACTTAAATGTACTCAGTTTAACCTTTACATAACTTAGAAATAAGTTTTGGATGATTTGGTGTGTCGAAAACAAGTTTATTCGATCGCAGGGACTATTTGTGTCAAATTGCGAAACTATACCGATACGTATGGTAACGAACATTCTGGAACTTGATCAGAAGCTTAGAATACCCTATATATCCTTTACATAGCTTAGAAATAGGCTTTGAGGGGTCGTTATGCGAAAAAGTGCTTATTTGATCAATAGGGACTAAAAGCGTCAAAAAGTGCATAAGTTTGCATTTTCGCGCATATCTTACGTTCTGAACATATCCGGACATTCAAAATTTTTTGTAATCATTAAAATATTTTATTTTAGTGATTGGAATGCAAAAATACCATTCGTCGTGAAATTTGGATCGTTTTCACGTCCCTTCGAGTTTTCATCGTAATTAACCGTATAACGTGACCGTACGACCAAAGGAACCGACATCCGAGATATTTTCAAGCATATTTCATGTTCCCTATGCTTTAACTTCATTGTAGAACCTTGAAATGGGGTTAACGGGGCTTAAAAACGTCATAATCTAAGTTTATAACATGCAGGGACCATTTTTGTCATTCTGTCAAACATGCCCTCGCGGGCCGCGTAGGCTGAAGAACCATTCTACGCGGGGCACGACAACCTGCCATTACAGAAACTTTGAATCTGGTCTTTGCAGCTGATTTTAATGGTTTTAACCCCTGATTTTGAATACAATGGACTTGTTTTTAAGTTCCCCTTGTATTGTAATCTATGGGCACAAGTGTGTGGCTTGGATTAACCTTTGATTCTTGCAAAAACACTTGTCAAGATCTTGTTAACTCAAGACTTTCTATAAATATCCACTTGCTTCATTCTCATTCTTCACACAAATTGATTCTAATATGCTCTAAGTTGAAGTTTAGGCTTCATACCTGAGTGTTTTGAATCAATTCTTCCTTGTTTGGACCTTTTGTAAGCATCTTTCATGCTTTTTATGCTTTTCAAGCATGAAAGTCAAACAATGTTTGACTTTCTGCTTTGACCATGAATTGGTCAACACAAAGTTCGTTTGAACTTTGCAACGTGAGCGTAATCATGATGGTTATAGTCCCTTGTGACTATACCTACTGATTACCACGTTGATTAGTCGAAGTGACGAGTCAAAGTTACGGTCAAAATACGTATATATGCGTATTTTGCAACGAAGCAACTTCTAGGTATCAAAACACTTTGTCACTTTTAGTCTAGTGGTCGTAAGTCAAGCGGTCTTGACAACCTCTTAGACTTTCGAACCCGACCCGTTTGGTCGATTGTTAGGATCCGGCCAAGCATATTTTATGACCATAGTTGTATAGGGAATAACCTTCCGAGGTTATACCTTATGGTCACTTAGTTTAATTAGTTGTATGATAGGTAGTTTATACGCCTTAGGAAAATGACCAAAATGCCCTTTTCATGAATAATTTGAATTTAAGCATATGTAACTTAATTTTTTTCATTTAAACTGATTATGCAACATATTTTGTCACACCCCCAAAATCCACCCGCGGATGACACCCGCTTTGAGGGCGTGACTGACCAGGATCCAGCCACCAATTATACTGAATAACAAAGTTGATAACAAAAGTAATACTTACTAACCGTAAGATTAGCAAATATCAAGTTTAGAGTTCAATGTTTTAAGATCAGAGTAAAAAGTAGCGGAAGCATAATTAACAGATTTTTCCCCTTTTTAAAACCAAGTTCACTATAACCAATGGCTCTGATACCAATCTGTCACACCCCCAAAATCCACCCGCGGATGACACCCGCTTTGAGGGCGTGACTGACCAGGATCCAGCCACCAATTATACTGAATAACAAAGTTGATAACAAAAGTAATACTTACTAACCGTAAGATTAGCAAATATCAAGTTTAGAGTTCAATGTTTTAAGATCAGAGTAAAAAGTAGCGTAAGCATAATTAACAGTTTTAAACAATGTTCATAAGGTAAGCATGATAAATGCCCAACACACGGGCAGACGACCACTACACATCCCAAGCAGCTGCTCCAGTCACTGGCCACCTGCAAAGCATGCAGTAAGGGGGTCAACAATAATGCTGAGTGAGTTCACTAGTTGTCCAGTTTTAATTACTAAAAACTTGTTTCACCAGTTAATTTATCCGTTTATACATGCCATGGGGAGCTACCCCAAAAGTTAGCGACTAAACTGTTTTTTCCAATACCGAACACTAGGTAACCGTTTGCGTTTCCGCAGGATGCCCCGATGTCAATGTTCTATCATCATTGACGGATGCCTGAGTACATTAGTTCACGACCGATCCCATACCATGGCACGGTGTGAGGCTGGTAAGACCTAAATAGCGCTATCAACTAATAACCCGTTCGCCTGGCACCGGCGACTAATCGGTATTATGTAGTAGGGACTTGAGTGATAGAGTTGCGTTTAGTGCCGTTGGTTGCATTCCGTATAAACAGTAATTAACTAAAAGATTTCCCCAATGCAAGGGAAGATAAAGTAAGTTTGTTCCCAATAACTAGGGAAGGAATGTAGACGGTATCCCCTTTACAAGGGGATAGGGTTGTTTTAGTCTCGTGTCCCAAACCACCGGGACGCATGCTTTTAAGTTGTGAACTCACCTTGGGTTGCTCGGTATGATACGTTACTTGGTTAAGTATGTTGGTCACCACGTCCTAGCATGGTTACCAAATATGGGTCAAGTCGGGTACAAGTAAACACATAGCGAACACGTAAGGCAATACACAAAGCAGTCACGTATAACATGCAATATACAAACAGTGGGGTATTGGGCCTAAACAGTAACAGTCACACAAGCAATCCAGTTAACAGTAAGCCCAACAGTCAAAAGCCCAATAACCCTAAGACAGTCCAGTCGAGACAAGAATGACTCGCAACCAAGGTTGCGACTCGCAACCGAGGTCTCGGTTCGTCACGTTTTGATTACGACTCGCAACCGGAGATTACGACTCGCAACCAGCAGTTCCGACTCGCAACCGGACTCGATACGCGTTGATTACGACTCGCAACCGGGAGGTCTCGACAAATCCTGCTGTGGTCTCGAGTAGCAACCAAAGGTTGCGACTCGCAACCGTGATTACGTGCACATGAAGGCCTTCTAGAACCTGTCACCTTGTACGACCCAATAGAAATGCATTTTCATGAAACAAATATGTACTATCCACTAATATTGCATAAACATGTTTGTTTGTCTATTTCGTGCACAAAACAGATCAAAAACCATAATATTTGAATGTTCATAACATCTTCATACATGTTCTTCATTTATTCAAACAATGTTCAAACAATATTCAAAACCACATTCATCATTTATAACCCAAAATCATGCATAAAGTCCCCTACCCGAGCCCTTAATATCAATCGGACAATAAACAAAGAAGACCATTCAACCTAAACAATATAACATATCCTCTTATTAGTAACATGAATCACATAGCTAGCACTTAGTCCGAAACATATAACCGATCTAACCAAACATCATAACAACCGGAAAAACACTCTATTTTGTCTAGTAAGAACAACAACAACAACAATAATCAAGCATCATTTAGTAACAAGCAAATATAAACAACATCATCATCACTAACCGGTTCAAGAGTGACACAAAGGTGTTCAAGTTGGTGATGGATTGAAGCCTTCGAGTGATGATTCCAAGCTAATCCAAAGGGTGCTCTTGTTGGTCGGATCCGAGAAGGAGAAGGAAAGGAGAGGAAGGTGATTCTTTGAGGGTTTTAGGGTTTTAGTGAGAGAGATGAGAGGAGAGTGTGAGAGTGTTGTGAGATTTGTAAAAATGGTTAAGGGAGGGGTGGGTTGGTTTATATAGGATTTCGAGTGGGTTAGGGTTGCTTCTGGGTGGGCTAAGGGGTGACAAGGCCCAACCGGCCCATTGCTACAGTTCACTCGAGACCGTGGTCTCGAGTCGGGTTCTTAGAGGTCTCGGCCCACACATATATAACACACACTCATACCTATATATGTATATACATATCATACATACACACAAAGCAAGGATCACATAGAACATCAAAACAATACACAACTTTTTCATTTAATAATATACGTACACACATGTTACATCGAAAGATTGTCCGGGAAATTCCGAAGTGTCACATTATCCCCAAGTTTTAGGAACTTTCGTCCCGAAAGTTAAGGCAGCCACTGTCAAGCTAGTGTAAGTGAAAGCGTTTCAACGGGGTGTCACATCATCCCCCCGTTAGTTTGGAATTTCGTCCCGAAATTCGTTCGTAGCTTCAGTGCTGGGGTTTTCGTTAGGAAATAGCCGGGGATATTTGTGCTTCATCTGGTCTTCCCGCTCCCAGGTAAACTCTGGGCCGCGTCGCGAGTTCCAACGGACTCGTACAAGAGGTATCTGGCTACGTTTGAGGGTTTTGATCACTCGATCCGTGATCTCGATCGGTTCCTCAGTAAAGTGTAGCTGTTCGTCAATAGTTAGTTCCTTGAAAGGAATCACAAGTGTTTCATCCGACAAACACTTCTTCAGGTTGGATATATGAAAAACGTTGTGTACCGCACTCAGTTCTTCAGGCAGGTTCAATCTATAAGCAACCTTACCGATCTTCTCGGTAATTTCGAATGGTCCAATATATCGCGGATTAAGCTTGCCCCGTTTACCAAAGCGGACCACACCCTTCCAGGGTGAGACTTTAAGTAGAACCCGGTCACCGACCTGGAATTCTAGTGGTTTCCTACGCTTATCAGCGTAGCTCTTCTGACGGTCACGAGCTGCCGCCATGCGTTGTCTGATCTGGGCAATCTTTTCCGTTGTATCTACCACCATCTCTGGGCCCGTGATTTGACTATCACCGATTTCCGCCCAGCAGAGAGGTGACCGGCATTTACGACCGTACAATGCCTCAAAAGGTGCTGCCTGAATACTGGTGTGGTAGCTGTTGTTGTAAGAGAACTCTACTAGCGGTAGATGCTTCTCCCAATTCTTGCCAAAATCGATCACACACGCTCTAAGCATGTCTTCTAGAGTTTGGATGGTACGTTCGGACTGTCCATCCGTTTGCGGGTGATAAGCAGTGCTCATGTCCAAACGTGAGCCAAAGCATTTGTGCATAGCTTGCCACAATTCCGAAGTAAATCGAGCGTCTCGGTCGGAAATAATTGAGGTTGGCACTCCGTGCCTCGAAACTACTTCCTTTAAGTAAATCTCTGCCAAGGTAGAAAACTTGTCTGTTTCCTTAATAGCCAGAAAGTGCGCGGACTTGGTCAATCGATCTACTATTACCCAAATAGCATCATTTCCGCGTTGAGACCTAGGTAGCCCTGTAACAAAATCCATGGAAATTTGCTCCCATTTCCATTTCGGGATTTCTGGTTGTTGGAGTAGACCTGCTGGCTTCTGGTATTCTGTCTTGACTCTTGCGCAAGTCAAACATTTGCTGACGTATGCTGCTATGTGGGCCTTCATGCCAGGCCACCAGTATGTAGTCTTCAAATCGTGGTACATCTTGTCCGAACCAGGATGTACTGAGTAGCGGGACTTGTGGGCTTCATCCATCACGAGTTCACGTAAATCTCCATAGAGTGGAACCCAAATGCGTCCTGTTACATAGTAAGCACCATCTTCTTTCTGTTCTAGTCGCTGTCTCGATCCTCGCAGAGACTCAGCCTTGATGTTTTCCGGCTTCAATGCTTCAACTTGAGCATTTCGGATCTGGGTAGGGAGGTTAGACTGGATGGTAAGTTGCAATGCTCGCACGCGCTTTGGTATAGTGTCTTTTCGGCTGAGGGCGTCTGCCACGACATTGGCCTTGCCCGGATGATACTTGATGGCGCATTCGTAGTCATTCAAGAGTTCGACCCATCGACGTTGTCTCATGTTCAATTCCTTTTGCCTAAAGATATGCTCGAGACTCCTGTGATCGGTGTAAATAGTGCACTTGGTACCGTACAGGTAATGTCTCCATATCTTAAGAGCAAAGATCACTGCTCCCAGTTCCAAGTCATGCGTCGTGTAGTTCTTTTCATGCGTCTTGAGTTGTCGTGAGGCGTAGGCAATAACTTTCTCGCGTTGCATTAACACGCAACCGAGTCCATGAATAGACGCATCGCAGTAAACCACAAAGTCGTCAGTGCCGTCAGGCAACGAGAGAATAGGAGCGCTACAGAGGTTATCCTTAAGTCTCTGAAAAGCAGATTCCTGCGCTTCATTCCACTTGTAGGCGACGCCTTTCTGAGTAAGGGTCGTGAGGGGTTGTGCAATCTTCGAGAATCCCTGAATGAACCTGCGGTAGTAGCCTGCCAAACCCAAGAATTGGCGAACTTCAGTGGGAGTCTTAGGCGTAGGCCAGTTCTTTATCGATTCGATCTTAGTGGGGTCGACTTGAATCCCGTCCTTGTTAACTACATGGCCGAGGAAATGGACTTCTCGAAGCCAGAAGTCACATTTAGAGAATTTGGCGTACAGTTGCTCGTTGCGAAGGAGTTCCAGAATAAGGCGTAGGTGTTGTTCATGTTCTTCTTGACTTTTCGAATAAATCAGGATGTCGTCGATAAACACAATCACAAATTTGTCGAGGTAAGGCTTACATACGCGGTTCATAAGATCCATGAACACCGCCGGCGCGTTGGTCATCCCAAAAGGCATGACGAGGAACTCGTAATGACCATAACGAGTCCTGAATGCAGTCCTGGAAATATCTTCATTACGAACTCTCAGCTGATGATAGCCTGATCGCAGGTCAATCTTTGAAAAGTAGCTCGATCCTTGCAACTGATCGAATAGGTCGTCGATACGCGGGAGAGGGTAACGATTCTTGATGGTAACCTTGTTCAGCTCACGATAGTCGATGCACATTCGGAATGTGCCATCCTTCTTCTTGACAAAGAGTACTGGTGCTCCCCAGGGTGATGAACTAGGACGGATAAATCCTTTATCCAATAGTTCCTGTAGTTGCGTAGCGAGTTCTTTCAGTTCTGCAGGGGCTAGACGGTACGGCGCACGAGCTATGGGTGCTGCTCCGGGAGCGAGCTCGATTTGGAATTCGACCTGACGGTGGGGAGGGAGTCCAGGTAGTTCCTCAGGGAATACCTCGGGATAATCACGTACTACAGGAAAATCTTCAATCCTCTTTTCTTTTTCGTGGGTGTTGGTGACAAGTGCTAAGATAGCGGGGTGCCCTTTCTGTAAACACTTCTGGGCTTTTAGAAGCGAGATAATGCCTGTGACTTCTCCACCTTTGTTGCCTTGAACGATGAGGGGCTGACCAGAACGACGAGGTATACGAACTGCTTTCTCTTGACAGAGGATCTCAGCGCGATGTTTGGATAACCAATCCATACCAATGACGACGTCGAAGCTTCCAAGTTTAACAGGGAAAAGATCGATACTAAACGTGTGACCAGACAATTCTAATGTGCAGTCGCGGATTATGTGCGAGGCCTCAATACTCTTACCATTAGCTATCTCGACGATGTGCTTAGAACTTAATAATGCGGGCGAGTGCTTAAGTTTCTTACTAATGCGAAGGGATACATAACTGGCATCGGCACCGGAATCAAATAACACAGAAACATAACGATCATCAAGTAGGAACTTACCCGCCACGACGTTGGGATCGTTCCTTGCTTCACCAGCTCCAATCACGAAGGCTCTGCCCCTTGCACCATTCCCAGCATTGTTGTTTTGCTCATTGTTCCCAGCTCCCTGATTGTTGTTGCGATTCTGATTCAGTTCAGGGCAATCCTTTCGCATGTGCCCTGTTGCCCCGCATTTAAAACATGCTCTGTTGTTTCCCTGCTGCTGTTGCTGTTGGGGTTGTTGCTGATTCTGTCTTGCCGGGAACTGACTTCTACAATCCTTTGCTTCGTGCCCCATCTTGTGGCATCGCTGACACTGACCCTTGTTGCATGCCCCATTGTGGTGCCTGTTACACTTGTTGCACTTAGGGTAGCTTCCCCGGTAGCCACCCTGTTGCTGAGTACCCTTGTTGTTGTCAGTTTTCCTTTGCTGAGCTGGGGCTTGAGTAGGGTTAGCATCCTTGCTCTGATTTCCATCCCACTTTCGTTTACCATCACTAGAACTTCCTTCCGCAGCACTGATCCTTTTGGGCAACCTGCCCTCCTCCACGGCCTGGTTGGTGAGTTTGTGGGCAAGACGAACCACAGGCTGTATAGTAGGGAGGTTAGCCGAGGTTACATGGCTCCTGATTTCCGGGACTAAACCCTTGATGTTCAACTCAATCCTTCGGTACATGGGTCGGGACAAGTTTGGACAAAGAGCAGCGTAGTCGTTGGACAGCTTGGTGTAGGTCTCAATCTCTGACCCAACCATCTTGAGTTCATAGTACTCGTCCTCGAGTTTGTGGATGTCATCCCTGTGACAGTACTCCTCCTTGATCATATCCTTAAAATCTTCCCATGCAGTAGCGTTTGCAGTCTCCAAACCAAGCATTTGAATTTGCGCCTTCCACCATGAAAGTGCGCTTCCCTCAAGAGTACCAGTAGCAAACTTCACCCAATTAGCAGGGGGACACTCGCAGACAGCGAAGACAGCTTCGACCTTCTCGATCCAGTGCAGAAGACCTATGGCACCCTCAGTGCCACTGAACGGAAGAGGCTTGCAATCCATGAAGGTCTTGAAGGTACAGGCGCAGGCTGACCTGTTGTACAGGCGCAGGCTGACCTGTTGTGAGGAGTGAAGCGAAATAGGTTTAGAGGCGAAAAGACGTTGTGGCGGTAGGATCTAAACATCCTAAAACAACGAGTTTACCTAAAGGGTGAGCCGCGAAAGCTGCAGCCACGGTGTTGAGCAGGTTAGTGAACTGAGCCTGAGTCATGTTGACGTTTCCTCGTCCGCGTCCACTCATTGTCTTCATAACCAGAAAACATAGTATGAGTGTGGTGTCGTAACATAGCGAGAATAAGATAGAAGAGAGGAGACGCATCTATCTAATCAGGCAGGCTAGTACGTATAGTAAAGCAGAAAGCATAAGACAATTAAGCTAGTAAATATGGGTCCGAGCTATGAGGTCAGATAAGTCGAGCCTTGTACTTGGAGTGTAGTGTCGTCACGAGTCACGGGTTATGGTCTGGTTTTTCTCAAAAAGATTTTTCCCCTTTTTAAAACCAAGTTCACTATAACCAATGGCTCTGATACCAATCTGTCACACCCCCAAAATCCACCCGCGGATGACACCCGCTTTGAGGGCGTGACTGACCAGGATCCAGCCACCAATTATACTGAATAACAAAGTTGATAACAAAAGTAATACTTACTAACCGTAAGATTAGCAAATATCAAGTTTAGAGTTCAATGTTTTAAGATCAGAGTAAAAAGTAGCGGAAGCATAATTAACAGTTTTAAACAATGTTCATAAGGTAAGCATGATAAATGCCCAACACACGGGCAGACGACCACTACACATCCCAAGCAGCTGCTCCAGTCACTGGCCACCTGCAAAGCATGCAGTAAGGGGGTCAACAATAATGCTGAGTGAGTTCACTAGTTGTCCAGTTTTAATTACTAAAAACTTGTTTCACCAGTTAATTTATCCGTTTATACATGCCATGGGGAGCTACCCCAAAAGTTAGCGACTAAACTGTTTTTTCCAATACCGAACACTAGGTAACCGTTTGCGTTTCCGCAGGATGCCCCGATGTCAATGTTCTATCATCATTGACGGATGCCTGAGTACATTAGTTCACGACCGATCCCATACCATGGCACGGTGTGAGGCTGGTAAGACCTAAATAGCGCTATCAACTAATAACCCGTTCGCCTGGCACCGGCGACTAATCGGTATTATGTAGTAGGGACTTGAGTGATAGAGTTGCGTTTAGTGCCGTTGGTTGCATTCCGTATAAACAGTAATTAACTAAAAGATTTCCCCAATGCAAGGGAAGATAAAGTAAGTTTGTTCCCAATAACTAGGGAAGGAATGTAGACGGTATCCCCTTTACAAGGGGATAGGGTTGTTTTAGTCTCGTGTCCCAAACCACCGGGACGCATGCTTTTAAGTTGTGAACTCACCTTGGGTTGCTCGGTATGATACGTTACTTGGTTAAGTATGTTGGTCACCACGTCCTAGCATGGTTACCAAATATGGGTCAAGTCGGGTACAAGTAAACACATAGCGAACACGTAAGGCAATACACAAAGCAGTCACGTATAACATGCAATATACAAACAGTGGGGTATTGGGCCTAAACAGTAACAGTCACACATGCAATCCAGTTAACAGTAAGCCCAACAGTCAAAAGCCCAATAACCCTAAGACAGTCCAGTCGAGACAAGAATGACTCGCAACCAAGGTTGCGACTCGCAACCGAGGTCTCGGTTCGTCACGTTTTGATTACGACTCACAACCGGAGATTACGACTCGCAACCAGCAGTTCCGACTCGCAACCGGACTCGATACGCGTTGATTACGACTCGCAACCGGGAGGTCTCGACAAATCCTGCTGTGGTCTCGAGTAGCAACCAAAGGTTGCGACTCGCAACCGTGATTACGTGCACATGAAGGCCTTCTAGAACCTGTCACCTTGTACGACCCAATAGAAATGCATTTTCATGAAACAAATATGTACTATCCACTAATATTGCATAAACATGTTTGTTTGTCTATTTCGTGCACAAAACAGATCAAAAACCATAATATTTGAATGTTCATAACATCTTCATACATGTTCTTCATTTATTCAAACAATGTTCAAACAATATTCAAAACCACATTCATCATTTATAACCCAAAATCATGCATAAAGTCCCCTACCCGAGCCCTTAATATCAATCGGACAATAAACAAAGAAGACCATTCAACCTAAACAATATAACATATCCTCTTATTAATAACATGAATCACATAGCTAGCACTTAGTCCGAAACATATAACCGATCTAACCAAACATCATAACAACCGGAAAAACACTCTATTTTGTCTAGTAAGAACAACAACAACAACAATAATCAAGCATCATTTAGTAACAAGCAAATATAAACAACATCATCATCACTAACCGGTTCAAGAGTGACACAAAGGTGTTCAAGTTGGTGATGGATTGAAGCCTTCGAGTGATGATTCCAAGCTAATCCAAAGGGTGCTCTTGTTGGTCGGATCCGAGAAGGAGAAGGAAAGGAGAGGAAGGTGATTCTTTGAGGGTTTTAGGGTTTTAGTGAGAGAGATGAGAGGAGAGTGTGAGAGTGTTGTGAGATTTGTAAAAATGGTTAAGGGAGGGGTGGGTTGGTTTATATAGGATTTCGAGTGGGTTAGGGTTGCTTCTGGGTGGGCTAAGGGGTGACAAGGCCCAACCGGCCCATTGCTACAGTTCACTCGAGACCGTGGTCTCGAGTCGGGTTCTTAGAGGTCTCGGCCCACACATATATAACACACACTCATACCTATATATGTATATACATATCATACATACACACAAAGCAAGGATCACATAGAACATCAAAACAATACACAACTTTTTCATTTAATAATATACGTACACACATGTTACATCGAAAGATTGTCCGGGAAATTCCGAAGTGTCACATATTTAAACATGTTAGGGCATATAATACTTGTCATAGAACTAGTTAGGCGTCTCAAACGCGCATTTCCGCGAACGACGCGTTAAAGTAGCGTAAGCTACCTTAATGGGTCGTAACGGGTCGTAAGCACTTAGGATAGGTTCCGATTTAGAATGTAGGCTTTGTTAAACCATATCACATAAGTTCCAATATTCATTTGGTTTACGAGACCTCATTCTACACGATCTTCCTATATAGGTGTCGATTAATTAACTAGCGATCCGATTACTAGGTACTACTTGATTTCCTTGGTTTGCCTGAGCTTCGTTAAGTTAATTAGATCGAGGATACTTTCCAAATCAAAGTGAGTACATAGTTCCCCTATTTTACTGTTTTTAATTGTTTTGGGGTGATTCATATGTGTTAAACGATTTCGATATTTTCAACGATGATTTCAAAAACAAATACTATGGTTTATATTAAACAATAACGATTTAGATAATGTGAACGAACTTATTGGACGTATTTACATAACGAATGACATTCATTAGCTTTGGCTAAGCCGACTAGTATTAGGTTATGGTACCATAGGATCTGACAAATCCGTTATCGGACTGCCACCATGGTTATGTGTGGGGGTTATGTGGGTAACGACTGAACCTGTTAATTGTTAACTTACCCTTTGGTGGTTTGTTAATACGAGTTGAACAATGGACGAGTTACGAAGGTTTGAATGTTATAAGAGAGACGACTAAGAGTTAGTTTTCACTAATAAAACGAGAACGATTTTGAACGATTGAACTATTATAAACGATTTGAATGCTTTGGAATGATTTGAACGATTTAAAGAAATGAACAATGGTCTATAACGAGAACGAGCTAAACGATTTAAACGATGGGTTTTTGGTATATGATTAGATAACGGGACGGGTGTAACATGATAAAAGCATGGTAGATACGCCGCTGGTACTTCTTATTTATAAGTGCTTCTATCATATTACATTATCTGGCGTTATTTAGTTCACTTGGACGAACGATTTTAAACGATGTCACGCAACGATGTTTACTATACGGTATAAATCATATGAGTTTTATAACAAGAACGATTTACAATTTGGTTTACTTAAACAAATGTTTTGGGTTAAGATTCATGGCAACAAGATTTTATAAACTATAACCAACTTATTTTGAGCTCGTTATTCATATTGCAATACCAAACTCTTTTCAAAACAAGGTTTTCAATTAACGACTCTTGTAGTCAAACGAGGTATTGCATCATGTAAACGAGCTGTGAATCCGACACTCTCACAAACCTATGTGTTCGCCGACATTTTTATGCTGACTTTATTTTTACATATGTTTCAGGTGGTGTTGAATGATGTTGATTGTGACTAGGATGCATGCTCACTTAGGACTGGACGAGGCCTTAGTGACTTAACAACAATGATAGTCGACATGTGACCTTGTTTATTTTAACTATAAGACAATGTAAATATTTAACAATTAAATAAAACGAAACTTTTTGATACATGGTTGTGAAACAATAATTTTGTCGCTCCACTCCCCGACGTTTCCGCTGCGGTTTCGTTATTTTACGCGGGGTGTAACAGTTAACCTCTGGTATCAACCAGACCATAGCCGCTGGAACAGGGGAGCAAAAGATAGAGATGGTCACCGAAACAGGGTGGCCAGCTACAGGCCATGGCCGGATCCCCTTCCGTTCACGCGCTCTCGCTCTCTCTGTCACTTTGATTCTCTCTCTTTCTTCTTGTATATCTCTATACTCTGGTCGCCTTTCTCTCTAGTGGGCCTAAAACGAATCATGAGAATTCCATAAATAAGCTTCAAATTTTGTCTAGTTACTCTACTGTCATAGATATGCTTTTTTCCTCATACAAATAAACAATGATTATAGAGATCGAACAAATGCTTACTTATGACTTTCTTAAGAACCTTTCGTTATCATCTTCAGCAACCTTAAAGATAGAGTCAATGAACTGTTAAAAGGGGTTTTAAAAAGGGGGGAAAGAGATGGGTACGTTTTAAGGGGGTGGGTAGGTTAAAAGACATTAATGCCCTCATTTGGGACTCACGTGACTACAATTAACTGAGAAAATTAACCGGGTTTGGGGTAAAAGATATAACATGCTAGGATTTATAAACATTAGGTATGATTAATGTAATTATTGAAGACAAAGGACATGATATACAATAACATATATACATAAAGGACGAGTTTTGTAATTTACTCTTTTTTTCTTTTGTTAAAAACTTTGTTAGTGCATACTATGTATGTTCGCCATTATGCGAATAGGCTAGATAAAGCGCGTGTTGAATATTCTATAGTTGAGATTGAGATTAGAACACTTGACATTTTGGTGAGGACGAGCACAGCTTCACACGGATGAGAAATCATGCGCATGAATGAGTCCATCTGCACGGATGAAGCTCATGCTCACGGATGAGTTCATCCTCACGAGTTCCTCATGTATATATATAGGAGTCATGTGTTCAAAGTGAATAAGTTTTAGAATCTAGGGAAGATGCTGGAGAGATTGCGTGCTTTCTCCAGCCAGTCAATGATGTATGTTGTTTATGTATGAATGGAATCCTTCTACTTATGACTATTCTTACGAGATTTCTACCGTGAGAGTTTAGGATCCGGCGGGTGGAATAGAACTAATTAGGTAGAAATCTGAGCCATAAGTAGAAAGCTTCATTCATACAGAAAGAGTATACATAATTTACAAGTTATAGAAACAAAATTTCTCTAGTATTTCCCCTCGGGGATCTCCAAAAGTAAACAACTAATGGACACACGACCCTATTTATACATGTGAGATTGGGACGGACTAAAACTTATGTGCGGATGATCTTGTCCGTGCGGAGGTAGTTACCTCCGCTCGAAGGTGTTACCTTTGTACGAACCTGTTACCTTCATACGAAGTTACATCTGTACAAACCTCTCTTGACCACTCTAAAGTCATGTGTTTCTGCCTCAACTATACAATATTCAACACACGCTCTAACTAGTCTATTCATACAGTGGCTGACATACATAATATGCACTAACAAATTCCCCCTTGGCCGTCACTATCGAATCTTGATCTTTGAATATAAGAGTCGTGTTTGAATATTTGCAACTTCAATCAAGAATTTGATATCTTCAGATAAATCCCCCTTGATTGATGATTCGGGCTTGCGTTCCTCCTGAAATGAATCTTCAAGTCGTTGATTGGACGGTTTCCAACCTCCTCTGATTTCCTATACCTTAATCTTCACGAATAATCACCAACTTAAAATACCTTTTGGAAGGCGTTGTTCTCATGTTTCTCCCAACTCAAGTTGGTTCTGATTTTTCCCTTACCCTAAATATGTGTGTGTGTGTGTATATATATATATATATATATATATATATATATATATATATATATATATATATATATATATATATATATATATATATAGGGTGGGGTTCGACTAGAAAGTCCAGTTTTCCTACAAAGTGTAAAAGTCATAAAACACCACAATTTCAACCATATAACACACTCAAAAACCAACAAATAACAGAATGAATATCACTAAAGCACAATATCCAAATCCCAACAGTCCATAAAACTTCAAACACATTATCGTAGGACTATGAATGTAAAACAAAACATGATAATCAACATGAAACACATTAACGTTAGTCATTCGATAATCAAAGCCTTATTATCCAAAACGCAACACAAAACCCACAAATATGGCATTTTAGTAATCTTCACTTTGTTATTTGTGGGTTTTGAATGTGTTTTATGGTTGAAATTATGGTGTTTTATGACTTTTTACACTTTGTAGGAGAAATGGACTTTGTAGCCAACTCTCACCCTATATATATATATATATATATATATATATATATATATATATATATATATATATATATATATATATATATATATATATATATATATATATATATACGAGTCTCAGCCAAAAGATCTTAGTGGTTTGTCGTTTAGATTGATGCGGTGGCATTTTTGTAAATAATAGGGGTCTTGGAACTACCAGCAATGGTAAAATAGGAAGATTCAAGCAAATGTGCACATGCTAATCACATTCCATTTCCCCCATTATATTTATACGACAATAACTTTTTTATACGTGATTATTTTTCGAAAAAAAATACACCATAAAACTCAGCGTTTTTTATCTTTCCAACGAGTATACTATTGATATACTTTTCGAAAAAAAATTAACTGGGTTTTGTAACATCTGTGCCTGTAATCATTGTGAACAGTTCAATTATCAATAAAATAATGTTATTTGATCCCAATGTTTGTTTCATTGTGTTTTACATTTTTCGTGTTTTGACTTTTGTTCAATTTCAAACTCTACATCGCTTTCTGGAGAGTTATACGTTAACTAGTGCGTAAACGTACTCAGTTTAATGCGACAAATACTCCGGAACATCAACATATACTCAACGTACCTTAAATAACCTTTACATAACTTAGAAATAAGTTTTGAAGGCTTTGGTATAGCAAAAACAAGTTAATTCGCTTACAGGGACTAAACTTGACAAACTGCGAAAGTATGCCAATTTGAACTGTAACGGACATTCCGGAACATGTCCATAAGTTAAACATACCATAAATATCCTTTACATAGCTTAGAAATAGGCTTTGAGGGGTTTGGTATGCTAAAACAAACTTTTGGATCATTCAGGGACTAAAAGTGTCAAAAAGTGCATAAGTTTGCACTTTCGCGCATAACTTACGTTCTGAATACATCCGGACATCCAAAAATTTATGTAAGCATCCTTATATTATGCCTTAGTGTTTGGCATGAGAAAAATCCATTCGTCGCGTCATTGGATCGTCTTTCACGCTTATGCGCATTCCGTCGTAATTAAGCGAACATCGCGATCGTACGGCCAAACGAACCGACATCCGACATATTTTTGGGCATGTTTCATGTCCACAATGTTTAGGCATCATTTTAGGGCCTTAAAGATGGCTTTACAGGCCTTAGAAGGGCTGGAAATAGCTTAAACACGCAACAGGGACCAAAAGTGTAAATTCTGCAAGTGGTGCAGATCAGAGAGGGCCAGGCGGCCCGCGTGAGTTTTGCCCAAATATGAGGCGGGCCGCGTGGGGATGTCTGACAGAAAGATTTTGCATTTAATGCAGAATCTGGCCTTTCGTTCGATCAAAGGGCGATGCCTTTTCACCCAAATGAAGGGCCAAGGGTCAAGTTCACTGAACTTATCCACTGGACACATGTACGCACGAGATCAAGGCACGATATTCGATAAAACGATCCTAACGGTTCCACTTTTCCTATAAATACCCCCCCCCTTTAGTGTAAAAATCACAAAATCAGATCCTAAAGCTCTAAGTTGAAACCATTGTTTCATACCTGAGCTGTTTGATCTTGATTTGCACTCGGGGACCCTCCGTAAGTCTTCTTTCGCTCTTTTATTCGCTTTTCGAGTCCGAAAGTCAACGTTTAGTTGACTTTCTGCATTGACCAGCTTATGGTCGATGCGAAGTTCATGGAACTTCATAACGTGAGCGTGATCACGATGGTCATGGTCCGTAGTGACCATACCTACTGATTACCCCGTTATCTAGGCTTAGTGACGAGTCGTAGTTTCGGCCAAAATGCGCATTCTTGCGTGTTTTGTAACCAAACTACTCGTGGGCATCAAAGCCGTTTGTTTTGATGCCAAACCTGTTTTCTAAACTAAGTTAAGCATGTTCTAACATGCTTAGCTCGTCACGTTTAGTATAGTGCTTATATAGGGTCGTAAGGTAAGCGATCTAAACCATCGCTTATACTTTCGAACCCGACCCATTTGGTCGGTCATTAGGACCTGACCAAACATATTAGGTGACCATAGCTATAACCTTCCGAGGATATACCTTGTGGTCGTGATGTTAGGCGTTCCATACGCGTTCTACGCGAATGACGCGTTAGGGTGGCATAAGCTACCTCAACGGGTCGTGATGGACCGTAAGCACTTAGGTTAAGTTTCATTTTAGTATGTAGGCTTTGTTAAACCATATTACACGAGTCTCCATACTCGTTTGGTTTACGAACCCGCGTACTGTCCGATCCTTCCGATTTGGTCCGGTATATTAACATAAGCTACCTATTAGGTGCCGTTGATATCCCGTGATCTTTAGCATTATCTGGTTATATTACAAGGAAGTCAAAGCAATCTCAGGTGAGTACATAGAACCCCATCTTTTACTGTTTTCCAAACTGTTTTGGGGTGAAACACATGTGCCTATCTGTTACTTTCATGCTTTCCATGTTTTCACATCGTATATCTGCTATGCTCATTAGTACATTATAGTACATGATTTCATTACATTTTATGCTATGTATGCCCATTGTGTGTGTACTTAGTACATTGATTTACATAACATTTTTGCTGCATATGTTTACTCAGCATATGGGCACATCGATTTACATGAACATTTCTGTTGCATATGTTTACTCAGCATATGGACACATTGATTTACATGAACATTTCTGTTGCATATGTTTACTCAGCATATGGACACATTGATTTACATAAACATTTCTGTTGCATATGTTTACTCAGCATATGGACACATTGATTTACATGAACATTTATGCTTTGTATGTTTACTTAGCATACTTAGTACAATTGTTTACATCACATGCCTTCATTTTGCTATGACATTTGGTTTGTTTAACATGGGACAATATATTCATTAACATTAGCTACGCCGTTCGTTAGTAGGTAGTGGTACCATAGGAATTGACAACTCCCATTCCTGAAGTCCTGGGTTTGATAGGACTGGAAGGAATGACCGAATTCGATATACATAACTTAGATAAACCTTTAATTTGTTTAAGGGTTTATCGCCGCAGTCTCAAGGCTTGGATGTATGCATAGTTTACAATACCACATAAATGTTAATATCAATAGAGCATGCATTTCCCGCAGAACATAACGCTGATTTAAACCACGTTTTACTTCAACGACTTGTTTTGTGCATATGGTTTAAGTTGATACATTTCGCTTACCATACATGATACATTTTGGGATTACACATTACATGATTTACATTGAACATAAACACGTCGACATTGACATATACATTTGGTGGATTACACTTGAGCATAAACACTTGACATGGATTACAATAACACTTGACATTTGGTTTACACATGAACAATTTACATGGTGGATTGGTTTGGGTAAATGATTCAAGTAACGGGGCGTATGTAATATGATACAAACATGGTGGATACGCCGCTGGTACTTCCTATATATAAATGTTTGTATAATATTACATATCGTGGCGTTATCTAAGTCATTTCAGTTTAGACACATTACACTTTACATAAGTAACATATTCTTCACAAGACATTATTTTCACAAACAACTTATCTTATTCAACTCATTTTACTTGGTTATTCGTTTAACCTTGCACTTATCTATACATATCGTTTGATGTTATCGTTTTTCCAATGATTTACAAAGCAAAACAAATTACAAGGTTCATGACTGACTGTTATTAAACATTCTTTAAAACTCAAGTCATGAACCTCATTTTTACAAAACCTATGTATCTCACAGGCATTTTTATGCTGACGTACCTACTTTCACATGTGTTTTCAGGAGCTATTCCATAGGACGATGATCATGATTCTAGGGCGGACCTGTGCCTTAGAGCCTAAAAATGAAGTTTGAACTAGCTTAATTATGTTTTGATTTCCGTCCTCTCTTTCCAAGACAATGTAACACCTTTGTTTATAAATAAAATACAACTTGTATGCCATGGTTATGAAACAATTTAATTCTGTCAACAACACTCCCCGGCGTTTCCGCCGCGGTTGCATGTTATACGCGGCCGGGGTGTGACAGGTTTTATGGCGTTTTTCTGAACTGAGTGTTTTGTGGCGTTTTAGACTATATATTTTTTGGGCTTTTTTCTGAACTTGCTCCATAATAGCGCATCCCACATAATAACGCATGCCACATATTAGAGCATCTGTTAGAGCATCTAGTACTAGAGCATCTGATTAGAGTATCTAAGAGCATCAGCTAGTACTAGAGCACCTATTAGAGCATCTGATTAGAGCATCGAGTACTAGAGCATCTACTAGAGCATCTGAACTAGGTGTTTTTATGGCGTTTTAACTAGGTAGAGCATCCGATTAGAGCATCTAATACTAGAGCATCTACTAGAGCATCTTGAACTAGGTGTTTTTATGGCGTTTTAACTAGGTATTTTCATGGCGTTTTTCGGAACTAGGTGTTTCTGGGTATTTTTTTGTTGCGTTTTTCTGAATTGGGTGTTTTTATGGCGTTTTATTTGAACACTCAGTTCATGTGAGTGGGTTTTTGACAATATTACCCCTTAGTGTAATTTAGCATCACTGCTACATGTCACCACCAAAATCTTTCTTATCGTTCTCACACTTTTCACTGTTCTCTCTAAATCCTGACCATATATATATATATATATATATATATATATATGTGTGTGTGTGTGTGTGTGTGTGTCTGTGTGTGTATGTGTGTGTAAGATATTTGTTGAATTATAACTTTAACCACTTTGTTTCATTTACAACATTAGCAACTTTGTACTTTTGATTGAGACTAGATGATAAAGATTTGTATGTATGTTTCCACTATACACACTATGTACTTTTGATTTCTGATGAATTCAATATGTATATGGTATCTATATAATTTTGCAAGTTTGTATTCTTGAGTTTATATGCATGTGGTCTCTAAATAATTTAGCAAGTTTATATGATGTTTCTAAGTTTGTATACACTGGATAATTAACTGAAATTAACCAAAACCGAATCACCTAACATATATACATATATACACACACACACATATATATATACATACATACATATATATATAAGAAAAATGTAGAGAACACGAGGATTTTTTTTGTAAAAATATATAAAATAGTTTCTTTTAATGAATAAAGGAGGCCCGTGAAGACATTTGTGTGCCTCACGTTCATCACGTGTGATGATGGTGGGGGGTACCCTCCCCCCCCCCCCCGTGCCACAACCCACATGGCTTGGCCACAAGCCCATCGACGACCCTAATAACGTATCTATCTCTAGGTAAGCGTAATCGCTAATAGGTCACTAATGAGTTCGCCCACTAATAAAAGCTAATAGGCTCTTACCGACGTATTTTTATCGGTAACTCCCTACTTCGCAAGTTTTATATTTTAGTGATACTCGTCTATTTAAGCGGTTTTAAAAAGAAAGAGTTTTACTATTTTTTCTCATGGTTGTTAATTTAATTCTATCACCTGCACACCCCGACCGCGTGTAACATGCAACCGCGGCGGAAAACGTCGGGGAGTGTTGTGGACAGAATTAATTGTTATATAACCATGGAAATTAAAGTCACATTCTATTTATCAAACACGGGTGCTACATTGTCTTAAAAGGAAGTACAGAATTCAAAACATAGTTATACTAGTTCTATCTCCATTTTTAGTCTCTAAGGCACAGGTCCGCCCTAGTATCGTGATCAACCTCTTATGGAACAGCTCCTGAAAACACATGTGAAAGTAGGTACGTCAGTATAAAAATGCCTATGAGATACATAGGTTTTATGAAAATGAGATTCATGACTTGAGTTTAAAGAAATGTTTTAATAACAGTTAGTCATGAACCTTGTAAATTGTCTTGCTTTGTAAACCATTTGAAAAACGATAACATAAGATGATGTGTATAGATAAGTGTAAGGTTAAACGAGTAACCAAGTAAAGTGGGTTGAATAAGATAAGTTGTTTATGAAAATAATGTCTTGGGAAGAATATGTTATTTGTGTAAAATGTAATGTGTCTAAGCTGAAATGACTTAGATAACGCCACGATATGTAATATTATACAAACATTTATATAAACAACTTACTCAAATCATTTACCCAAACCAACCACCATGTAACCTGTTCATGTATAAACCAAATGTCAAGTGTTATTGTGTAATTCATGTCGAAATGTCTATGTTCAATGTAAACCACCAAATGTGTATGTCAATGTCAACGTGTTTATTGTTCAATGAAAATCATGTAATGTGTATCCCAAAATGTATCATGTACGGTAAGCGAAATGTATCAACTTAAACCATATGTAAAATGCACGAAACAAGTCGTTGAAGTAAAACGTGGTTTAAATCAACGTTATGTTTTGTGGAAAAATGCATGCTCTATTGATATTAACATTTATGCGGTATTGTGAAATATGCATACATCCAAGCCTTGAGACTGTGGCGATAAACCCTTAAACAAATTAAAGGTTTATCTAAGTTATGTATATCGAATTCGGTCATTCCTTACAATCCTATCAAACCCAGGACTTCAGGAACGGGAGTTGTCAATTCCTATGGTACCACTACCTACTAACGAACGGCGTAGCTAATGTTAATGAATGTATTGTCCCATGTTAAACAAACCAAATGTCATAACAAAATGAAGGCATGTGATGTAAACAATTGTACTAAGTATACTAAGTAAACATACGAAGCAGAAATGTTCATGTAAATCAATGTGTCCATATGCTGAGTAAACATATGCAATAGAAATGTTCATGTAAATCAATGTGTCAATATGCTGAGTAAACATATGCAACAGAAATGTTCATGTAAATCAATGTGTCCATATGCTGAGTAAACATATGCAACAGAAATGTTCATGTAAATCAATGTGTCCATATGCTGAGTAAACATATGCAACAGAAATGTTCATGTAAATCAATGTGTCCATATGCTGAGTAAACATATGCAACAGAAATGTAATGTAAATCAATGTGTCCATATGCCGAGTAAACATATGCAACAGAAATGTAATGAAATCGCGTACTATAATGTACTAACAACATAGCAGGCATATGATGTGAAAACATGGAAAGCATGAAAGTAACAGATAGGCACATGTGTTTCACCCCAAAACAGTTTGGAAAATAGTAAAAGATGGGGTTCTATGTACTCACCTGAGATTACTTTGGAGTTCTTGTATAATAACTAGATAATGCTAAAGATCACGGGATATCAAACGGCACCTAATAGGTAGCTATGTTAATATACCGGACCAAATCGGAAGGATCGGATAGTATGCGGGTTCATAAACCAAACGAGTATGGAGACTCGTGTAATATGGTTTAACAAAGCTTACATACTAAAATGAAACCTAACCTAAGTGCTTGCGATCCATTACGACCCGTTTAGGTAGCTTATGCTACCTTAACGCGTCGTTCGCGTAGAACGCATTTGGAACGCCTAACATCGTGACCACAAGGCATAACCTCAGAAGGTTATAGCTATGGTCACCTAACGTGTTTGGTCGGATCCTAATGATCGACCAAATGGGTCGGGTTCGAAAGTATAAGCGATGGTTTAGATCGCTTACCTTACGACCCTATATAAGCACTATATTAAGAGTGACGAGCTAAGCATGTTAGAACATGCTTAACTAAGTTTAGAAAACAGGTTTGGCATCAAAACAAACGGCTTTGATGCTCACGAGTAGTTTGGTTACAAAATACGCAAAAATGCGCATTTTGGCCGAAACTACGACTCGTCACTGAGCCTAGATAACGTGGTAATCAGTAGGTATAGTCACTACGGACTATAACCATCGTGATCACGCTCACGTTACGAAGTTTTAATGAACTTCGTATTGACCATAGGCTGGTCAATGCAGAAAGTCAACAAAACGTTGACTTTCGGACTCGAAAAGCGAATAAAAGAACGAAAACTTACGGAGGGTCCCCGAATGCTAATCTAGATCAAAATGGCTCAGGTTTGAAACAATGGTTCCAACTTAGAGCCTTTAGATCAGATTGTGTGAGTTTTTAGCAAAATGGGGGGGGGGTATTTATAGGAAAGGCAAAGCCGTTAGGATCATTTCTTGAATAACGTGCCACGATCTCGCCCGTACATGTGTCACAATGTTATGGTAAGTCAGAACTTGCCCCTCATTGGCTGGAAGAGACAAGGGCAATTGGACCTTTCACCATTTGAAGAGGCAAGCAGCTGGGTTCAATGAATCTGCTGTACTGGGGACTCCTTACGGACCGTATGGCTTATGGCTTACGGTCCGTAAGCCCTCACTTTGGCAGATTTACAGTTTTGGTCCCTGCAGTTCCAAAACTTGGTATTTGATGCATTTTTGACACGTTTAAGCCCCGTTAACCCCATTTCAAAGCTCTAAAATGAAGTTAAAGTATAGGGAACTTAAAATGTGCTTAAAAATATGTCGGATGTTGGTTCGTTTGGTCGTACGATCGCGATGTTCGGTTAATTACGACGGAATGCGTATAAACGCGAAAGATGATCCAAATTGCGCGACGAGTGGATTTTTCTCATGCCATACACTAAGGCATAATATAAGGATGCTTACATAAATTTTTGGATGTCCGGAGGTATTCAGAACGTAAGTTATGCGCAAAAGTGCAAACTTGTGCACTTTTTGACACTTTTAGCCCCTGAATGATCCAAAAGTTTGTTTTAGCATACCAAACCCCTCAAAGCCTATTTCTAAGCTATGTAAAGGATATTTATGGTATGTTTAACTTATGGACATGTTCCGGAATGTTTGTTACAGTTCAAATTGGCATACTTTCGCAGTTTGTCAAGTTTAGTCCCTGTAAGCGAATTAACTTGTTTTTGCCATACCAAAGCCTTCAAAACTTATTTCTAAGTTATGTAAAGGTTATTTAAGGTATGTTGAGTATATGTTGATGTTTCGGAGTATTTGTCGCATTAGACTGAGTACGTTTATGCACCAGTTTGCGTATAATTCTCCAGAAAGCGATGTAGAGTTTGAAATTGAACAAAAGTCAAAACATGAAAAATGTAAAACACAACCAAACAAACGTTGGGATCAAATAACATTGTTTTATTGATAATAGAACTGTTCATAATGATTACAAGAACAAATGTTACAGTCTCCCATACTTGTGGAAATTTCGTCCCGAAATTTATTTAGAGGAAACTCGTGGAAAAAGATGTGGATATTTTGCCTTCATTTGATCTTCACATTCCCAAGTAAACTCGGGTCCACGTTTAGATTCCCAGCGAACCTTGACCAAAGGAATGCGCTTGCGTTTTAGCCACTTGACTTCACGTTCCATTATTTCTACCGGTTTCTCAACAAATTTCAGTGTTTTATCAACATGAATCTCGTCAAGCGGTATGTGGAGGTTCTCATCAGCTAAACACCTCTTGAGATTGGACACGTGAAAAGTTGGATGAACATTTCCAAGTTCCGGAGGTAACTCAAGTCTGTAGGCTACCTTACCGATTCTTTCGACGATCTTGAATGGTCCAACGTATCTAGGTGCAAGTTTTCCTTTCTTTCCAAATCTGATCACGCCTTTCCAAGGTGAGACCTTAAGTAATACACGATCACCGATTTCAAAATCCAGGGGCTTGCGTTTTAGGTCCACGTAACTCTTTTGACGGCTTCTAGCTGTCTGAAGGTTATCACGAACTTTCTTTACCTTATCTGTTGTCTCTAAAATGAGGGCAGGTCCAGTAAGTTGAGCCTCGCCGATCTCATTCCAGCAGACTGGTGAACGACATTTTCGACCATTGAGAGCCTCGAAAGGAGCCATGTTGATGCTGGAGTGATAACTGTTGTTGCAGGAGAACTCAATCAATGGAAGATGTGAATCCCAACTACCACCAAAATCGATCACACAAGCTCTAAGCATATCCTCCAGTGTCTGGATTGTTCTTTCAGATTGACCATCCGTTTGCGGATGATAAGCTGTGCTTAAATTAAGTTGGGACCCCATAGCAGATTGCATGGTCCTCCAAAAATGAGAAGTGAAACGAGCATCTCTGTCAGAAATGATGTTCAAAGGAACACCATGTCTAGCTACAATTTCATCCACGTATATTTGAGCAAGTTTGTCAGCCGAAAAATCCTCACGGATTGGCAAGAAATGCGCTGACTTGGTAAGATGATCAACGACTACCCAGATGGCATCGTGACCTTTCTTTGTGCACGGGAGTTTAGTAATGAGATCCATGGTAATGTTTTCCCATTTCCAAACTGGGATCTCTGGTTGCTCCAATAATCCGGAAGGAGGCTGATGTTCAGCCTTAACCTTAAGACAAGTAAGGCATTTGGATACGTATAAGGCAATGTCTTTCTTCATACTAGGCCACCAATACTGAATACGAAGATCCTTATACATCTTATCTGAGCCAGGATGAATAGAATAACGAGACTTATGGGCTTCATCCATAAGCAAGGTACGAAGATTATCTTGACTTGGGACCCACAAGCGGTCCATGAAATAATATGATCCATTGTCCTTCAGTTCTAGAGCAGGAGTTATGTGATAAGGAAATTCCTTATCCATCAAACCTTGTGAAACACAAACTTGTTGAGCCTGAGAAATACGGGCTTGGATATCGGTTTGAGCTTGAATAACAGATTGGACACGAATACAATGAAGCTTAGTACGTTCCTTGCGACTCAAAGCATCGGCTACGACGTTCGCCTTACCAGGATGGTAGCGAATTTCGCAGTCATAGTCGTTTAGAAGTTCAACCCAACGTCGTTGTCTCATGTTGAGCTCTTTCTGATTGAAGATGTGTTGAAGACTTTTGTGGTCAGTAAAAACCACACATTTTGTACCGTACAAGTAGTGTCTCCAAATCTTAGGAGCGAAGACAACTGCACCCAACTCCAGATCATGAGTGGTGTAGTTCTTTTCATGTATCTTCAACTGCCTTGATGTGTATGCTATGACTTTGTTTCTTTGCATCAGGACGCAGCCAAGACCTAATTTAGATGCGTCGCAATAAACAACGAAATCATCATTGCCCTCAGGCAATGTTAGGACAGGCGCGTCGCAAAGCTTTTGTTTCAAAGTCAGAAACGCTTCCTCTTGTTTGACTCCCCAATCAAATGGCTTGTTCTTCTGAGTTAGAGCAGTTAGAGAAACTGCAATCTTTGAGAAATTCTCTATGAAGCGGCGATAGTAACCCGCTAGACCAAGAAAAGAACGAACCTCAGTAGGGGTAGTAGGCGTATCCCAATCCTTAATCGCACTGATCTTGGAGGGATCTACATGAATACCTTGTTCGTTGACAATGTGTCCTAAGAATTGAACTTCTTTAAGCCAAAATTCACACTTGGAGAATTTGGCGAAAAGTTGCTCTTTCTTTAGGATTTCCAATGTAAGACGGAGATGTTGCTCATGATCAGCTCGCGTCTTAGAATATATTAAAATGTCAACAATGAAAACGATGATGAACTTATCCAAATAAGGCTTGCAGACCCTATTCATCAAGTCCATGAAAACAGCAGGAGCATTAGTCAAACCGAATGGCATGACTGTAAACTCATAATGTCCATAGCGAGTGCGGAACGCTGTCTTGGGAATGTCTTCTTCATGCACACGAAGCTGATGATATCCAGATCGTAGATCAATCTTTGAAAAATAAGAAGCGCCTTGCAATTGATCAAAGAGATCATCAATGCGAGGTAGGGGATATCGATTCTTGATGGTAAGCTTGTTAAGCTCACGATAATCGATACACATCCTAAAAGATCCATCCTTCTTCTTTACAAAGAGAACGGGAGCACCCCAAGGTGAAAAGCTAGGACGGATAAAACCTTTGTCGGAGAGCTCCTGAAGCTGTTTAGATAATTCTTGCATCTCAGACGGTGCAAGACAGTATGGAGCTCTGGCAATAGGATTTGCACCAGGTACGAGATCAATACGGAACTCGACTTGGCGTGCTGGAGGTATACCAGGTAACTCTTCAGGGAAAACTTCAGAATAATCCCGAACGACAGGAATATCTGAAATAGACTTACCCTTGCCTTTATCTGCTATAACATGTGCTAAGAAAGCCACATAGTGCTTTCGCAGATATTTCCGAGCATTAAAACAAGACATGAGTTTGAGACCACCGGCTGGTTTCTCACCACGAACCTGTAGGATCTCGCCTGTCGACAGCGGCACACGAACAATCTTCTCAGAACAAACTATCTCTGCGTGATGCTTAGATAACCAATCCATACCCACTATAACGTCGATGCTTCCAAGTTGCATTGGCGTGAGGTCAATAGGAAGAATATGGTCGTTAAGGTTCAACTGGCAGTTGCGTAGAACAGAATTAAGAACAATGGGTTCACCACTGGCAACCTCTACTGTCAAAGGTTTACCTAGTTTCGTTCTAGACACGCGAAGTATTGTCTCAAAAGACAATGACACAAAGCTCTTGTCGGCACCCGAATCAAAAAGAACAGATGCTGGCTGATTATTAATAAAGAACGTACCCTTCACCACTTCGTTGTCTGCTTGTGCTTCTTGTGCATTCATGTTGAAGACTCGACCTCGAATCTGAGCCTGATTTTGGTTTGCATTCTGGTTCTGGTTGGCTAATCTTGGACACCGATTTCTGTAGTGGGTCAGATCCCCACAGTTATAACAAGCACCTGGTGGGTATTGTGGTCGTGCAGCTTGACCCTGTTGCTGCACAAGAGGCTAAGCAAATTGTTGAGCAGGGTTCTGAACTGCGCGATTTTGAGCAAACCGACAAACATCGGCAAGATGACCTGACTTCCCACAGTTTGTACAGAAACGGCACTGATGTTGCGGCCGATGGTGACTGTTGTATTGATTGCACAAAGGTGCACTTCCTGAATAGGGCTTCTTTGCTGGAGGCTGGTTGGGAGCTGCCTGGTTCGCTTGGGCAGTGACAGCATAGTTTTGGGAAGCCTTACGCTTCTTTGCCCTTATTGATGAACCAGACTCCTTTCCATTCTTGTTTTGACCTTTCTTGCTATCTTCCTTGTCGGCCGACTGTTTCTTTCCCTTATCACCCTTACTGTGCAATTTATTCTTCTGAATCTGCGACTCAGTCAGTGTCGCTGATAACTCGATCGCCTGACGGAGTGTGGTAGGGTTGCTACCAGTAAGGATGTCTTGTACCGAGTCAGGCAGGCCGTCGATGTACCTTTTGATAGCCTTGTCGAGTGGGGTAACCATGGTCGGGCAAAGCAGACTCAACTCCTCGAACCTATCAGTATAAGCCCTGTGCTCGCCACTATCTTGCTTCAAAACATCAAATTCTTTCTCCAACGCTCGTTGTTCATGACGAGGACAAAACTCCCTCATCATAAGAGCTCTCAGTTCAGCCCAGTCTGAGCTAGAGCAACTTCTGCACCTTGATCTCTCATAACCCCGTTCCACCACGTAAGAGCCCTCTTCTGAAACACACTCGAAGAAAACTCGACCTTCCGATTGTCAGGACACTGCACATGACGGAAAGTGTTCTCGATGCTCTCGAACCACTGAAGAAGCCCAGTTGCTCCCTCAGAACCACTAAACTTGAGTGGCTTAGCCGAGTTAAAATCCTTGTATTTGCATGTACCATTGTTGTTGTTGTTGGCCTGGTTCCATTGAGCAAAGAGATTTGGGAATTGAGCAGCCATCTGCTGCGCAATAATTTCTGCCAGCTCGGCAGTAGCTATCTGGTTGTCGCGTCGAGGAGGCATTCTAGAAGAGAAAAACATGAAATGAAACGAGTGAGATGATTGGATGAAGAGAATGAGATGAAGCAAAATCAACAAAAGCAAAGATGGCGGTTATGCATCGCAAAGCAAACAAGCGACATGAAATGTCTAGTCAAAGTAAATGGGTCAGAATTAGTGTATCGCGAAGACATGCTCGCCTATAAGTGAACACTCACCCCAAGAGTTCCCAGGTAAGAGTGACTGGTCCGATTATGTGGATTTGTACGAATACTCTAGCCTTAGACAGAAAACCCAGGGTACAGGCATTCACTCTTCCAGTTCGCACGTGTTCACACTATTAACCCAAAACTTTGACGGGATTTTTGAAATCCAAAGAGGTTAAAAACCATATAACAGAGGGTTCAAAACCTAGTAATCAATCATCCTAGAACAGATGATTAATTTTCAAAGCGGATTCGGAACCGAAGTTCTCGTTGTGGTTATCACCTAAGGATAGGTGATGTGCATGTTTTAAAATCTAAACACAAGATAACTTGTGTTAGGGTCCTAGAAAGTTATAGTCTAGGTCAAAGCATTACTAATAACATAATTCCCTATAACCATTGGCTCTGATACCAAGTCTTCTGTCACACCCCGACCGCGTGTAATATGCAACCGCGGCGGAAAACGTCGGGAAGTGTTGTGGACAGAATTAATTGTTATACAACCATGGAAATTAAAGTCACATTCTATTTATCAAACACGGATGTTACATTGTCTTAAAAGGAAGTACAGAATTCAAAACATAGTTATACTAGTTCTATCTCCATTTTTAGTCTCTAAGGCACAGGTCCGCCCTAGTATCGTGATCAACCTCTTATGGAACAGCTCCTGAAAACACATGTGAAAGTAGGTACGTCAGCATAAAAATGCCTGTGAGATACATAGGTTTTATGAAAATGAGATTCATGACTTGAGTTTAAAGAAATGTTTTAATAACAGTCAGTCATGAACCTTGTAAATTGTCTTGCTTTGTAAACCATTTGAAAAACGATAACATAAGATGATGTGTATAGATAAGTGTAAGGTTAAACGAGTAACCAAGTAAAGTGGGTTGAATAAGATAAGTTGTTTGTGAAAATAATGTCTTGGGAAGAATATGTTATTTGTGTAAAATGTAATGTGTCTAAACTGAAATGACTTAGATAACGCTAGATATGTAATATTATACAAACATTTATGTATAGGAAGTACCAGCGGCGTATCCACCATGTTTGTATCATATTACATACGCCACGTTACTCAAACCATTTTCCCAAACCAACCACCATGTAAACTATTCATGTATAAACCAAATGTCAAGTGTTATTGTGTAAATCATGTCGAAATGTCTATGTTCAATGTAAACCACCAAATGTGTATGTCAATGTCAACGTGTTTATTGTTCAATGAAAATCATGTAATGTGTATCCCAAAATGTATCATGTACGGTAAGCGAAATGTATCAACTTAAACCATATGTAAAATGCACGAAACGAGTCGTTGAAGTAAAACGTGGTTTAAATCAACGTTATGTTTTGTGGAAAAAATGCATGCTCTATTGATATTAACATTTATGCGGTATTGTGAAATATGCATACATCCAAGCCTTGAGACTGTGGCGATAAACCCTTAAACAAATTAAAGGTTTATCTAAGTTATGTATATCAAATTCGGTCATTCCTTACAATCCTATCAAACCCAGGACTTCAGGAACGAGAGTTGTCAATTCCTATGGTACCACTACCTACTAACGAACGGCGTAGCTAATGTTAATGAATGTATTGTCCCATGTTAAACAAACCAAATGTCATAACAAAATGAAGGCATGTGATGTAAACAATTGTACTAAGTATGCTAAGTAAGCATACGAAGCAGAAATGTTCATGTAAATCAATGTGTCCATATGCTGAGTAAACATATGCAACAGAAATGTTCATGTAAATCAATGTGTCCATATGCTGAGTAAACATATGCAACAGAAATGTAATGTAAATCAATGTGTCCATATGCTGAGTAAACATATGCAACAGAAATGTAATGAAATCGTGTACTATAATGTACTAACAACATAGCAGGCATATGATGTGAAAACATGGAAAGCATGAAAGTAACAGATAGGCACATGTGTTTCACCCCAAAACAGTTTGGAAAACAGTAAAAGATGGGGTTCTATGTACTCACCTGAGATTGCTTTGGAGTTCTTGTATAATAACCAGATAATGCTAAAGATCACGGGATATCAAACGGCACCTAATAGGTAGCTATGTTAATATACCGGACCAAATCGGAAGGATCAGATAGTATGCGGGTTCGTAAACCAAACGAGTATAGAGACTCGTGTAATATGGGTTAACAAAGCTTACATACTAAAATGAAACCTAACCTAAGTGCTTGCGATCCATTACGACCCGTTTAGGTAGCTTATGCTACCTTAACGCGTCGTTCGCGTAGAACGCGTTTGGAACGCCTAACATCGTGACCACAAGGCATAACCTCGGAAGGTTATAGCTATGGTCACCTAACGTGTTTGGTCGGATCCTAATGATCGACCAAATGGGTCGGGTTCGAAAGTATAAGCGATGGTTTAGATCGCTTACCTTACGACCCTATATAAGCACTATATTAAGAGTGACGAGCTAAGCATGTTAGAACATGCTTAACTAAGTTTAGAAAATAGGTTTGGCATCAAAACAAACGGCTTTGATGCTCACGAGTAGCTTGGTTACAAAATACGCAAAAATGCGCATTTTGGCCGAAACTACGACTCGTCACTGAGCCTAGATAACGTGGTAATCAGTAGGTATAGTCACTACGGACTATAACCATCGTGATCACGCTCACGTTACGAAGTTCTAATGAACTTCGTGTTGACCATAGGCTGGTCAATACAGAAAGTCAACAAAACGTTGACTTTCGGACTCGAAAAGCGAATAAAAGAACGAAAGAATACTTACGGAGGGTCCCCGAATGCTAATCTAGATCAAAATGGCTCAGGTATGAAACAATGGTTCCAACTTAGAGCCTTTAGATCAGATTGTGTGAGTTTTTAGCAAAATGGGGGGGGGGGTATTTATAGGAAAGGCAAAGCCGTAAGGATCGTTTCTTGAATAACGTGCCACGATCTCGCCCGTACATGTGTCACAATGTTATGGTAAGTCAGAACTTGCCCCTCATTGGCTGGAAGAGACAAGGGCAATTGGACCTTTCACCATTTGAAGAGGCAAGCAGCTGGGTTCAATGAATCTGCTGTACTGGGGACTCCTTACGGACCGTATGGCTTATGGCTTACGGTCCGTAAGCCCTCACTTTGGCAGGTTTACAGTTTTGGTCCCTGCAGCTCCAAAACTTGGTATTTGATGCATTTTTGACACGTTTAAGCCCCGTTAACCCCATTTCAAAGCTCTAAAATGAAGTTAAAGTATAGGGAACTTAAAATGTGCTTAAAAATATGTCGGATGTCGGTTCGTTTGGTCGTACGATCGCGATGTTCTGTTAATTACGACGGAATGCG